>NC_134689.1:690684-798184 GCF_050947455.1 Rhinoderma darwinii | reverse complement strand
AATATATACCGCCATAGTATATACCGCCATAATATATACCGCCATAATATATACCACCATAATATATACCGCCATAATATATACCGCCATAATATATACCGCCATAGTATATACCGCCATAATATATACCGCCATAATATATACCGCCATAATATATACCCCCATAATATATACCCCCATAATATATACCGCCATAATATATACCGCCATAATATATACCGCCATAATATATACCCCCATAATATATACCCCCATAATATATACCCCCATAATATATACCCCCATAATATATACCGCCATAGTATATACCACCATAATATATACCCCCATAATATATACCGCCATAGTATATACCACCATAATATATACCCCCATAATATATACCGCCATAATATATACCGCCATAGTATATACCACCATAATATATACCCCCATAATATATACCGCCATAATATATACCGCCATAACATAGCACAATAATATATACCGCCGTAATATATACCCCCATAATATATACCCCCATAATATATACCCCCATAATATATACCCCCATAATATATACCCCCATAATATATACCCCCATAATATATACCCCCATAATATATACCGCCGTAATATATACCCCCATAATATATACCCCCATAATATATACCCCCATAATATATACCGCCATAATATATACCCCCATAATATATACCGCCATAATATATACCCCCATAATATATACCCCCATAATATATACCCCCGTAATATATACCGCCATAACATATACCGCCATAATATATACCGCCATAATATATACCGTCATAATATATACCCCCGTAATATATACCACCGTAATATATACCCCCGTAATATATACCCCCGTAATATATACCGCCGTAATATATACCCCCGTAATATATACCGCCGTAATATATACCGCCATAATATATACCGCCATAATATATACCCCCATAATATATACCGCCATAACATATACCCCCATAATATATACCCCCATAATATATACCCCCATAATATATACCCCCGTAATATATACCCCCGTAATATATACCCCCGTAATATATACCGCCATAATATATACCCCCATAATATATACCCCCATAATATATACCCCCGTAATATATACCCCCGTAATATATACCCCCGTAATATATACCGCCGTAATATATACCGCCGTAATATATACCGCCGTAATATATACCGCCGTAATATATACCGCCGTAATATATACCCCCGTAATATATACCGCCGTAATATATACCGCCGTAATATATACCGCCGTAATATACACCGCCGTAATATACCCCGCCGTAATATATACCCCCGTAATATATACCCCCGTAATATATACCCCCGTAATATATACCGCCATAATATATACCCCCATAATATATACCCCCATAATATATACCCCCGTAATATATACCCCCATAATATATACCGCCATAACATAGCACAATAATATATACCGCCATAATATATACCCCCGTAATATATACCCCCGTAATATATACCCCCGTAATATATACCGCCGTAATATATACCACCATAATATATACCCCCATAATATATACCCCCATAATATATACCCCCATAATATATACCCCCATAATATATACCCCCATAATATACCCCGCCATAATATATACCACCATAATATATACCGCCATAACATAGCACAATAATATATACCGCCATAATATATACCCCCGTAATATATACCCCCGTAATATATACCCCCGTAATATATACCGCCGTAATATATACCGCCGTAATATATACCACCATAATATATACCCCCGTAATATATACCCCCATAATATACCCCGCCATAATATATACCACCATAATATATACCGCCATAACATATACCCCCATAATATATACCGTCATGATATTCCGCCGTAATGAACTACCTGTACAAATCGTGCACACGTTGCCTGGAGAGTGTCACGCAGCTCCCATTTATTACATGCTGTTCCCAGACACTACATTGTCCAGAGTGCCATACAATGCCAACATACACCGATCCGCCATGACATTAAACCTCTGCCAGGTGAAGTTAATAACATTGATGATGCGGATACAATGGCGCCTGACACTGGGGGGAGGGGATATAATAAGGGGGATATATTAGGGGGGATATATAATGGTTGGATGTGTCAGCGAGTGATCAGTCAGTTTGTGAAGTTGATGTTGGAAGCCGGAAAAATGTAGAAGTGTAAAAATCAGAGCGACTGTGACCGGGGTGAAACCTCCCAACTGTACCGGACTCCGGGCGGTGTCCTGCTATCCCAGGCGGCCGGTGGTATGTCCGGTTTCTACTGTATCTGCATCCTCCGGACACAGATACAGTTGAATCCACTGGCGGAGCAGGAAGCCGTCACCTCCCTGTTCCCCCATTCACTTTGTAAGGCGCCATGAGCGGCTTGGCACAGGTGGGCGCGATGCAGTGACGTCCTCATGCCTGGAGCGCTGCAGAGTGATCTTCTATTGTCGTGGGAACGGAGCTAGGTCAGTGTTTATTTTATTATTTTTATTAGGCGCTATGAAGATATTATAGTGTGGTGGGGCAACTATGGGGACATTATACTGTGTGGGGCAGTTATGGGGACATTATACTGTGTGGGGAAGCTATGGGGACATTATACTGTGTGGAGGCAGCTATGGGGACATTATACTGTGTGGAGGCAGCTATGGGGACATTATACTGTGTGGGGGCAACTATGGGGGCATTATACTGTGTGGAGGCAGTTATGGGGACATTATACTTTGTGGAGGCAGCTATGGGGACATTATACTGTGTGGGGGCAGTTATGGGGACATTATACTGTGTGGAGGCAGCTATGGGGGCATTATACTGTGTGGAGGCAGCTATGGGGGCATTATACTGTGTGGAGGCAGCTATGGGGGCATTATACTGTGTGGAGGCAGCTATGGGGGCATTATACTGTGTGGAGGCAGCTATGGGGACATTATACTGTGTGGGGGCCGCTATGGGGACATTATACTGTGTGGAGGCAGCTATGGGGGCATTTTACTGTGTGGAGGCAGTTATGGGGGCATTTTACTGTGTGGAGGCAGTTATGGGGGCATTATACTGTGTGGGGGCAGCTATGGGGACATTATACTGTATGGGGCAGCTATGGGGACATTATACTGCGTGGAGGCAACTATGGGGGCATTATACTGTGTGGAGGCAGCTATGGGGACATTATACTGTGTGGAGGCAGCTATGGGGGCATTATACTGTGTGGGGGCAGCTATGGGGACATTATACGGTGTGGGGGCAGCTATGGGGGCATTATACTGTGTGGAGGCAGCTATGGGGGCATTATACTGTGTGGAGGCAGCTATGGGGACATTATACTGTGTGGAGGCAGCTATGGGGACATTATACTGTGTGGAGGCAGTTATGGGGGCATTATACTGTGTGGAGGCAGTTATGGGGGCATTATACTGTGTGGTGGCAGTTATAGGGGCATTATACTGTGTGGAGGCAGCTATGGGGACATTATACTGTGTGGAGGCAGTTATGGGGGCATTATATTGTGTGGAGGCAGCTATGGGGACATTATACTGTGTGGTGGCAGCTATAGGGGCATTATACTGTGTGGGGGCAGCTATGGGGACATTATACTGTGTGGAGGCAGCTATGGGAACATTATACTGTGTGGGGGCAGCTATGGGGACATTATACTGTGTGGGGGCAGCTATGGGGACATTATACTGTGTGGAGGCAGTTATGGGGACATTATACTGTGTGGAGGCAGCTATGGGGCATTATACTGTGTGGGGGCAGCTATGGGGACATTATACTGTGTGGAGGCAGCTTTGGGGCATTATACTGTGTGGGGGCAGCTATGGGGACATTATACTGTGTGGAGGCAGCTATGGGGGCATTATACTGTGTGGAGGCAGCTATGGGGACATTATACTGTGTGGAGGCAGCTATGGGGACATTATACTGTGTGGGGGCAGCTATGGGGACATTATACTGTGTGGAGGCAGCTATGGGGACATTATACTGTGTGGAGGCAGCTATGGGGCATTATACTGTGTGGGGGCAGCTATGGGGACATTATACTGTGTGGAGGCAGCTTTGGGGCATTATACTGTGTGGAGGCAGCTATGGGGCATTATACTGTGTGGAGGCAGCTATGGGGACATTATACTGTGTGGAGGCAGCTATGGGGCATTATACTGTGTGGGGGCAGCTATGGGGACATTATACTGTGTGGAGGCAGCTATGGGGACATTATACTGTGTGGAGGCAGCTATGGGGTCATTATACTGTGTGGAGGCAGTTATGGGGACATTATACTGTGTGGGGGCAGCTATGGGGGCATTATACTGTGTGGGGGCAGCTATGAGGACATTATACTGTGTGGAGGCAGCTATGGGGACATTATACTGTGTGGAGGCAGCTATGGGGGCATTATACTGTGTGGAGGGCAGCTATGGGGACATTATACTGTGTGGAGGCAGCTATGGGGACATTATACTGTGTGGAGGCAGCTATGGGGGCATTATACTGTGTGGAGGGCAGCTATGGGGACATTATACTGTGTGGGGGCAGCTATGGGGACATTATACTGTGTGGGGGCAGCTATGGGGGCATTATACTGTGTGGAGGCAGCTATGGGGACATTATACTGTGTGGAGGCAGCTATGGGGGCATTATACTGTGTGGGGGCAGCTATGAGGACATTATACTGTGTGGAGGCAGCTATGGGGACATTATACTGTGTGGAGGCAGCTATGGGGGCACTATACTGTGTGGAGGCAGCTATGAGGACATTATACTGTGAGGAGGGCAGTTATGGGGGCATTATACTGTGGAGGCAGCTATGGGGGCATTATACTGTGTGGAGGCAGCTATGGGGGTATTATACTGTGTGGAGGCAGCTATGGGGACATTATACTGTGTGGGGGCAGCTATGGGAGCATTATACTGTGTGGAGGCAGCTATGGGAGCATTATACTGTGTGGAGGCAGCTATGGGGACATTATACTGTGTGGAGGCAGCTATGGGGACATTATACTGTGTGGAGGCAGCTATGGGGACATTATACTGTGTGGGGGCAGCTATGGGAGCATTATACTGTGTGGAGGCAGCTATGGGAGCATTATACTGTGTGGACTGAATTGGGTGTGTATGGGCAAAGTTAGAGGTGTGGCTTAACAAAAGTGCCGTGTCATAGCACGCTTCATGTGTCGTATCGGTGTTCCCTTTTTACAGGTCTTCCTGGGTGTTCCCGGTCGTGTGGGGTGTTTCTGTCGTGTAGGGAGTTCCCGCTCTTGTGGGGTGTTCCTGTCGTGTAGGGAGTTCCCGCTCTTGTGGGGTGTTCCTGTCGTGTAGGGAGTTCCCGCTCTTGTGGGGTGTTTCTGTCGTGTAGGGTGTTCCCGCTCTTGTGGGGTGTTCCGGGTCTTGTAGGGTGTTCACGGTCGTGTGGGGTGTTTCTGTCGTGTAGGGAGTTCCCGCTCTTGTGGGGTGTTCCGGATCTTGTAGGGTGTTCCGGGTCTTGTAGGGTGTCCCCGGTATACAGTGGACAACCAGTGATCGGTGACAGGGTCATGGGCACACACATGGATGTGCGGGGGAGGGGAGGCTAGCCCTTCTGGTTGGATCCCACAGAAGATCTCCTGTACCACATATTACTGATAAAGTTACTGCTGAATATGATAGACAGGTGTCAGGACCCGCAGAGCGTCGCAGCTCGCTGTATATGGGGCCGTGTAACATCAGACCGGTCAGAGCATCCACCGCCGACCCCGTCCACCACTGACAGCCCCTACAACGGTCACGTGATCATCAGAACTGGAGTAATGGAAGAAGACGCTGGTCTGATGGATCACGTGTTACATTAGGTGGGCGGCCGGGCGCGGCACTTACCTGGGGAGGAGGTGGCAGCAGGATGCATTTTGGGAAGAAGACAAGCCGGCAGGGGCAGGGTGATGATCTGGACAATGTTCTGCTGGGAAACCTTTTGTCCTGACATTCATGTGGGGCTGACACGTACCCCAGACCTAAACATCACTGCAGACCCCCCTCCATGGAAGCAGTGTTCCCTAATGGCAGTGCCCTCTGTCAGCAGGATAACGCCCCCGCCACGCTGCGGGATAACGCCCCCCGCCACGCTGCGGGATAACGCCCCCCGCCACGCTGCAGACATTGTCCAGGAGAGATGAAGAACATGACATAGACTTCAAGATGTTGTCACTAAATTCCTCAGATCTCAACCCGATCGATCACCTGTGGGCACAGGAACCTTCAGACGTCTTGTACCGGATACCACAGGAACCTTCACACGTCTTTTACCGGAGACCACAGGAACCCCCAGACGTCTTGTACCGGAGACCACAGGAACCTTCACACGTCTTGTACCGGAGACCACAGGAACCCCCAGACGTCTTGTACCGGAGACCACAGGAACCCCCAGACGTCTTGTACCGGAGACCACAGGAACCTTCACACGTCTTGTACCGGAGACCACAGGAACCTTCACACGTCTTGTACCGGAGACCACAGGAACCCCCAGACGTCTTGTACCGGAGACCACAGGAACCCCCAGACGTCTTGTACCGGAGACCACAGGAACCCCCAGACGTCTTGTACCGGAGACCACAGGAACCTCCAGACGTCTTGTACCGGAGACCACAGGAACCTCCAGACGTCTTGTACCGGAGACCACAGGAACCTCCAGACGTCTTGTACCGGAGACCACAGGAACCTCCAGACGTCTTGTACCGGAGACCACAGGAACCTCCAGACGTCTTGTACCGGAGACCACAGGAACCTCCAGACGTCTTGTACCGGAGACCACAGGAACCTCCAGACGTCTTGTACCGGAGACCACAGGAACCTCCAGACGTCTTGTACCGGAGACCACAGGAACCCCCAGACGTCTTGTACCGGAGACCACAGGAACCCCCAGACGTCTTGTACCGGAGACCACAGGAACCTCCAGACGTCTTGTACCGGAGACCACAGGAACCTCCAGACGTCTTGTACCGGAGACCACAGGAACCTCCAGACGTCTTGTACCGGAGACCACAGGAACCTTCAGACGTCTTGTACCGGAGACCACAGGAACCCCCCAGACGTCTTGTACCGGAGACCACAGGAACCTTCACACGTCTTGTACCGGAGACCACAGGAACCTTCACACGTCTTGTACCGGAGACCACAGGAACCCCCAGACGTCTTGTACCGGAGACCACAGGAACCTTCACACGTCTTGTACCGGAGACCACAGGAACCCCCAGACATCTTGTACCGGAGACCACAGGAACCCTCACACGTCTTGTACCGGAGACCACAGGAACCTCCAGACGTCTTGTGGAGTCCATGATGACGGGTCAGAGCTAAACGGGCAGCATGAGGGTGACTACATAATATTAGGTAGTTGATGGTAATGTTATGGCTGATCGGTTTAAATCCTAACAGCCCCCATACAATCATACAGTGTCCACAGAATGCCAAAGAATACCCAAAATACCGTACTATGCCCACAGACAGCTGCATCGAGCCTACATAGAATTATGAACTGCCCATAGTTTCATACAGTGCCCAGAGTGCCATTATTTTACCAGTCACACACATAGTCCCAAACAGTGCCATTCTGTGCCCACATAGAGCCCTGCAGTGCTCGGAGAATCCTGTGCTTTGCTAGACAGCGCCACCCTTCAGCCCCACTCCTTGCACTGTACAGGTGTTGTCCTGCCCTCCGCTGGTAGCAGCCAGAAGAGCTTCATTTACTGTATTACTAAGGCTCATGCACACTGCCGTTGTTTTCTCCAGTGACCGTAATATTAGACATGATTTAACAGTAGAATAGTGACTGCAGCTCTGGATGTGACTGGAGTATAAGACATGATGTAACAGCAGAACAGTGATTGCAGCTCTGGATATGACTGGAGTATAAGATACTTTAACAGCAGAATTCTGAATACAGCTTTGGATGTGACTAGAGTATAAGACATTATGTAACTCAAGCTTATAAAGTAAGTTACAAGTTTATCTCAATATTTGTGTTATTTTTGTTCCCTTTAAAGGACAATGAAGCTGCAGAGGCATTGCTCCCTGTTATCAGCCATTTGTTGTTATGTAGAAATCTCTAAACTGAGACGGTGATTACAGGGGGCACAAAGCCTATACACTACATGAGGGAGGGGCTCATAATCAGATGGGAGGAGTCACGGGGGACTGGAGTTCTCCATTAAGTTTACTGACACTTCTAGGGCGGCCATCTTTATTCCCCTCCGCGTCTTCTAAGGGTCTGTGCACACGATGAGAGGCTTTTACGTCTGAAATTACAGACTGTTGTCAGGAGAAAACAGCTGCCTCGTTTCAGACGTAAATCCTCCTCCTCGCATTATGCCGGGCGTCATTGACGCCCGTAATCTTGAGCTGCTCTTCATTGACTTCAATGAAAAACGGCTCAAATTACGTTTCAAAGAAGTGTCCCGCATATAATGTATATAAGTGTCCTGTATATAATGTATATAAGTGTCCCGCATATAATGTATATAAGTGTCCCGCATATAATGTATATAAGTGTCCCGCATATAATGTATAGAAGTGTCCCGCATATAATGTATATAAGTGTCCCGCATATAATGTATATAAGTGTCCTGTATATAATGTATATAAGTGTCCCGCATATAATGTATATAAGTGTCCTGCATATAATATATATAAGTGTCCCGCATGTAATGTATAGAAGTGTCCCGCATATAATGTATATAAGTGTCCCGCATGTAATGTATATAAGTGTCCCGCATATAATGTATAGAAGTGTCCCGCATATAATGTATATAAGTGTCCCGCATATAATGTATATAAGTGTCCTGCATATAATGTATATAAGTGTCCCGCATATAATGTATATAAGTGTCCTGTATATAATGTATATAAGTGTCCCGTATATAATGTATATAAGTGTCCCGCATATAATGTATATAAGTGTCCCGCATATAATGTATAGAAGTGTCCCGCATATAATGTATAGAAGTGTCCCGCATATAATGTATAGAAGTGTCCCGCATATAATGTATATAAGTGTCCCGCATATAATGTATATAAGTGTCCCGCATATAATGTATATAAGCGTCCCGCATATAATGTATAGAAGTGTCCCGCATATAATGTATATAAGTGTCCCGCATATAATGTATAGAAGTGTCCCGCATATAATGTATATAAGTGTCCCGCATATAATGTATATAAGTGTCCCGCATATAATGTATATAAGTGTCCCGCATATAATGTATATAAGTGTCCCGTATATAATGTATATAAGTGTCCCGCATGTAATGTATAGAAGTGTCCCGCATGTAATGTATAGAAGTGTCCTGTATATAATGTATATAAGTGTCCTGTATATAATGTATATAAGTGTCCCGCGTGTAACGTATAGAAGTGTCCCGCATATAATGTATATAAGTGTCCTGCATATAATGTATATAAGTGTCCTGCATATAATGTATATAAGTGTCCCGCATATAATGTATAGAAGTGTCCCGCATATAATGTATATAAGTGTCCCGCATATAATGTATAGAAGTGTCCCGCATATAATGTATAGAAGTGTCCCGCATATAATGTATATAAGTGTCCCGTATATAATGTATATAAGTGTCCCGCATATAATGTATATAAGTGTCCCGCATATAATGTATATAAGTGACCCGCATATAATGTATATAAGTGTCCCGTATATAATGTATATAAGTGTCCCGCATATAATGTATATAAGTGTCCCGCATATAATGTATATAAGTGTCCCGCATATAATGTATATAAGTGTCCGGCATATAATGTATATAAGTGTCCCGCATATAATGTATATAAGTGTCCCGCATATAATGTATATAAGTGTCCTGTATATAAGTGTCCCGCATATAATGTATATAAGTGTCCCGCATATAATGTATAGAAGTGTCCCGCATATAATGTATATAAGTGTCCCGCATATAATGTATATAAGTGTCCCGCATATAATGTATATAAGTGTCCCGTATATAATGTATATAAGTGTCCCGCATATAATGTATAGAAGTGTCCCGCATGTAATGTATAGAAGTGTCCCGCATGTAATGTATAGAAGTGTCCCGCATGTAATGTATATAAGTGTCCCGCATATAATGTATAGAAGTGTCCCGCATATAATGTATATAAGTGTCCCGCATATAATGTATATAAGTGTCCCGCATATAATGTATATAAGTGTCCCGCATATAATGTATATAAGTGTCCCGCATATAATGTATATAAGTGTCCGGCATATAATGTATATAAGTGTCCTGCATATAATGTATATAAGTGTCCCGCATGTAATGTATATAAGTGTCCCGCATATAATGTATATAAGTGTCCCGCATATAATGTATATAAGTGTCCTGCATATAATGTATAGAAGTGTCCCGCATGTAATGTATATAAGTGTCCCGCATATAATGTATATAAGTGTCCCGCATGTAATGTATATAAGTGTCCCGCATATAATGTATAGAAGTGTCCCGCATGTAATGTATATAAGTGTCCCGCATATAATGTATATAAGTGTCCCGCATGTAATGTATATAAGTGTCCCGCATATAATGTATAGAAGTGTCCCGCATGTAATGTATATAAGTGTCCCGCATATAATGTATATAAGTGTCCCGCATATAATGTATAGAAGTGTCCCGCATATAATGTATAGAAGTGTCCCGCATATAATGTATAGAAGTGTCCCGCATATAATGTATAGAAGTGTCCCGCATATAATGTATAGAAGTGTCCCGCATATAATGTATATAAGTGTCCCGCATATAATGTATATAAGTGTCCCGCATATAATGTATATAAGTGTCCCGCATATAATGTATAGAAGTGTCCCGCATATAATGTATAGAAGTGTCCCGCATATAATGTATAGAAGTGTCCCGCATATAATGTATATAAGTGTCCCGCATATAATGTATATAAGTGTCCCGCATGTAATGTATATAAGTGTCCCGCATATAATGTATATAAGTGTCCCGCATATAATGTATATAAGTGTCCTGCATATAATGTATATAAGTGTCCCGCATATAATGTATATAAGTGTCCTGCATATAATGTATATAAGTGTCCCGCATATAATGTATATAAGTGTCCTGCATATAATGTATATAAGTGTCCCGCATATAATGTATATAAGTGTCCCGCATATAATGTATAGAAGTGTCCCGCATATAATGTATAGAAGCGTCCCGCATATAATGTATAGAAGCGTCCCGCATATAATGTATAGAAGCGTCCCATATATAATGTATATAAGCGTCCCGCATATAATGTATATAAGCGTCCCGCATATAATGTATAGAAGTGTCCCTGCATATAATGTATATAAGTGTCCTGCATATAATGTATATAAGTGTCCCGCATATAATGTATATAAGTGTCCCGCATGTAATGTATAGAAGTGTCCCGCATATAATGTATATAAGTGTCCCGCATATAATGTATATAAGTGTCCCGCATATAATGTATATAAGTGTCCCGCATATAATGTATAGAAGTGTCCCGCATATAATGTATATAAGTGTCCCGCATATAATGTATATAAGTGTCCCGCATATAATGTATATAAGTGTCCCGCATATAATGTATAGAAGTGTCCCGCATATAATGTATATAAGTGTCCCGCATATAATGTATATAAGTGTCCCGCATATAATGTATATAAGTGTCCCGCATATAATGTATAGAAGTGTCCCGCATATAATGTATATAAGTGTCCCGCATATAATGTATATAAGTGTCCCGCATGTAATGTATAGAAGTGTCCCGCATATAATGTATAGAAGTGTCCCGCATATAATGTATATAAGTGTCCCGCATATAATGTATATAAGTGTCCCGCATATAATGTATATAAGTGTCCCGCATATAATGTATATAAGTGTCCCGCATATAATGTATATAAGTGTCCCGCATATAATGTATAGAAGTGTCCCGCATATAATGTATATAAGTGTCCCGCATATAATGTATATAAGTGTCCCGCATATAATGTATATAAGTGTCCCGCATATAATGTATAGAAGTGTCCCGCATATAATGTATATAAGTGTCCCGCATATAATGTATATAAGTGTCCCGCATGTAATGTATAGAAGTGTCCCGCATATAATGTATATAAGTGTCCCGCATATAATGTATATAAGTGTCCCGCATATAATGTATAGAAGTGTCCCGCATATAATGTATATAAGTGTCCCGCATATAATGTATATAAGTGTCCCGCATATAATGTATATAAGTGTCCCGCATATAATGTATATAAGTGTCCCGCATATAATGTATATAAGTGTCCCGCATATAATGTATAGAAGTGTCCCTGCATATAATGTATATAAGTGTCCCGCATATAATGTATAGAAGTGTCCCGCATATAATGTATAGAAGTGTCCCGCATATAATGTATAGAAGTGTCCCGCATATAATGTATAGAAGTGTCCCGCATATAATGTATAGAAGTGTCCCGCATATAATGTATATAAGTGTCCCGCATATAATGTATAGAAGCGTCCCGCATATAATGTATAGAAGTGTCCCGCATATAATGTATATAAGTGTCCCGCATATAATGTATAGAAGCGTCCCGCGTGTAATGTATAGAAGCGTCCCGCGTGTAATGTATAGAAGCGTCCCGCGTGTAATGTATAGAAGCGTCCCGCGTGTAATGTATAGAGGCGTCCCGCGTGTAATGTATAGAGGCGTCCCGCGTGTAATGTATAGAGGCGTCCCGCGTGTAATGTATAGAGGCGTCCCGCGTGTAATGTATAGAGGCGTCCCGCGTGTAATGTATAGAGGCGTCCGGCGTGTAAGGTATAGAGGCGTCCGGCGTGTAAGGTATAGAGGCGTCCGGCGTGTAAGGTATAGAGGCGTCCGGCGTGTAAGGTATAGAGGCGTCCGGCGTGTAAGGTATAGAGGCGTCCGGCGTGTAAGGTATAGAGGCGTCCGGCGTGTAAGGTATAGAGGCGTCCGGCGTGTAAGGTATAGAGGCGTCCGGCGTGTCACGTATAGAGGCGTCCGGCGTGTCACGTATAGAGGCGTCCGGCGTGTCACGTATAGAGGCGTCCGGCGTGTCACGTATAGAGGCGTCCGGCGTGTCACGTATAGAGGCGTCCGGCGTGTCACGTATAGAGGCGTCCGGCGTGTCACGTATAGAGGCGTCCGGCGTGTCACGTATAGAGGCGTCCGGCGTGTCACGTATAGAAGCGTCCGGCTTGTCACGTATAGAAGCGTCCCGCACTTCTTTTAACGAGGCTGTATTTTTACGCGTAAATGACAGGTCGTCGGCAAACCAATTCATATGAATGGGCAGATGTTTGCCGACGTATTGGAGCCGTATTTTCAGACGTAAAACGAGGCATAATACGCCTCGTTTACGTCTGAAAATAGGTTGTGTGATCCCAGCCTGAGGAAACTTTTAATTCTATTTCTGATCAGAAACTTTTTACTGAATATTATCATTGAGTGGCAGCGCCGGTTCTCAGGGGCCGGAGCGGACACCAAAATAATTAAACTTTGCTGAAATTTCAGATAAAAATTTTGGATAGAAGCCCGGAAATGAGAGCGCGGGGGCGAATATTAATGGTAATGAGACGTGAGACCCCGGCCGGGCGCTGAGACGTGAGACCCCGGCCGGGCGCTGAGACGTGAGACCCCGGCCGGGCGCTGTCTCCGCTGCCGCGTCACTTGTCTGTTGTGCGCAGATAACGCAGTTACAGGGACATTATCTTAAAAGCCATTCTCCCAGAAATCGCCCGAAACGTCAAAACAAGCGACAATCTCCCCGCAGCAATTATGTCAAGCGGCGCTCATCACCGGCGGAGAGGAGACGCGGAGCTGACACTTAAAGAGCACCTCCCCCGACAATCACACGTAAAGAGACGTCTCCTGTCGGCTTACCACACATTCTATTCAGCCCTCTGTCTCATCTGGTTCTGGGAAAGCTGGGTGACCACCAATATGTCCGCCATCCCAGCTTCAATGGAGGAGGTCACCCAGCTTTCCCAGACTCCTGAACAGCACATCTTCCTGCATAGCAGGGCGGATTTACCATTGTGGAGCTTGGGAAAGCTGAGTGATGAGCTGTGGCTGTAATGGGGACCATGTTGGACTGTCACTCAGCTTTCCCAGGGACAGATAGACATGTAACAGTTTATTATCATTGTCATCAGTCGGCACTAAATGCTCCAGAGAGGCTGTCACCCAGCTTTCCTGGACTTCTGAAGATCTGGTATATATTACAGTATATCTGGGCGGATTATAATGGAGTTGAATGTTTATCTGTTTCTGGGAAAGCTGAGTGACAATCCAACATTTCCCCATCACAGCCGCAGATCATCATTACCGAATTTTAAAAAATAAAAAATAAATTTTCTGAACAAAACCAGCACACACAGGGTTACAAAAATAATAAAGTTTAAAAAAATGTAGATATAAATATATAGTATATATGTAAGAATAATATAGATGAGTATATTCAGAACGGTCTATCCGTATCTACCTCACAGGCCTGGCGATAACTTGTATCATTTGTGTGTTTCCTGTACTTGTGACATCACTCGCTGCTCTGATACATGTGTGTTTCCTGTACTTGTGACATCACTCGCTGCTCTGATACATTTGTGTGTTTCCTGTACTTGTGACATCACTCGCTGCTCTGATACATTTGTGTGTTTCCTGTACTTGTGACATCACTCGCTGCTCTGATACATTTGTGTGTTTCCTGTACTTGTGATATCACTCGCTGCTCTGATACATTTGTATGTTCCCTGTACTTGTGACATCACTCGCTGCTCTGATACATTTGTGTGTTTCCTGTACTTGTGACATCACCTGATGCTCTGATACATTTGTATGTTTCCTATACTTGTGACATCACTCGCTGCTCTGATACATTTGTGTGTTTCCTGTACTTGTGATATCACTCGCTGCTCTGATACATTTGTATGTTCCCTGTACTTGTGACATCACTCGCTGCTCTGATACATTTGTATGTTTCCTATACTTGTGACATCACTCGCTGCTCTGATACATTTGTATGTTTCCTGTACTTGTGACATCACTCGCTGCTCTGATACATTTGTATGTTTCCTGTACTTGTGACATCACTCGCTGCTCTGATACATTTGTGTGTTTCCTGTACTTGTGATATCACTCGCTGCTCTGATACATTTGTATGTTCCCTGTACTTGTGACATCACTCGCTGCTCTGATACATTTGTATGTTTCCTATACTTGTGACATCACTCGCTGCTCTGATACATTTGTATGTTTCCTGTACTTGTGACATCACTCGCTGCTCTGATACATTTGTATGTTTCCTGTACTTGTGACATCACTCGCTGCTCTGATACATTTGTATGTTTCCTGTACTTGTGACATCACTCGCTGCTCTGATACATTTGTATGTTCCCTGTACTTGTGACATCACTCGCTGCTCTGATACATTTGTGTGTTTCCTGTACTTGTGACACCACTCGCTGCTCTGATACATTTGTATGTTCCCTGTACTTGTGACATCACTCGCTACTCTGATACATTTGTGTGTTTCCTGTACTTGTGACATCACTCGCTGCTCTGATACATTTGTGTGTTTCCTGTACTTGTGACATCACTCGCTGCTCTGATACATTTGTGTGTTTCCTGTACTTGTGACATCACTCGCTGCTCTGATACATTTGTATGTTTCCTGTACTTGTGACATCACTCGCTGCTCTGATACATTTGTATGTTTCCTATACTTGTGACATCACTCGCTGCTCTGATACATTTGTATGTTTCCTGTACTTGTGACATCACTCGCTGCTCTGATACATTTGTATGTTCCCTGTACTTGTGACATCACTCGCTGCTCTGATACATTTGTATGTTTCCTATACTTGTGACATCACTCGCTGCTCTGATACATTTGTATGTTTCCTGTACTTGTGACATCACTCGCTGCTCTGATACATTTGTATGTTTCCTGTACTTGTGACATCACTCGCTGCTCTGATACATTTGTATGTTTCCTGTACTTGTGACATCACCTGATGCTCTGATACATTTGTATGTTTCCTATACTTGTGACATCACTCGCTGCTCTGATACATTTGTGTGTTTCCTGTACTTGTGATATCACTCGCTGCTCTGATACATTTGTATGTTCCCTATACTTGTGACATCACTCGCTGCTCTGATACATTTGTATGTTTCCTATACTTGTGACATCACTCGCTGCTCTGATACATTTGTATGTTTCCTGTACTTGTGACATCACTCGCTGCTCTGATACATTTGTATGTTCCCTGTACTTGTGACATCACTCGCTGCTCTGATACATTTGTATGTTTCCTATACTTGTGACATCACTCGCTGCTCTGATACATTTGTATGTTTCCTGTACTTGTGACATCACTCGCTGCTCTGATACATTTGTATGTTTCCTGTACTTGTGACATCACTCGCTGCTCTGATACATTTGTATGTTTCCTGTACTTGTGACATCACCTGATGCTCTGATACATTTGTATGTTTCCTATACTTGTGACATCACTCGCTGCTCTGATACATTTGTGTGTTTCCTGTACTTGTGATATCACTCGCTGCTCTGATATATTTGTATGTTCCCTATACTTGTGACATCACTCGCTGCTCTGATACATTTGTATGTTTCCTATACTTGTGACATCACTCGCTGCTCTGATACATTTGTGTGTTTCCTGTACTTGTGACATCACTCGCTGCTCTGATATATTTGTATGTTCCCTATACTTGTGACATCACCTGATGCTCTGATACATGTGTGTTTCCTGTACTTGTGACATCACTCGCTGCTCTGATACATTTGTATGTTCCCTATACTTGTGACATCACCTGATGCTCTGATACATTTGTATGTTTCCTGTACTTGTGACATCACTCGCTGCTCTGATACATTTGTATGTTTCCTGTACTTGTGACATCACTCGCTGCTCTGATACATTTGTATGTTTCCTATACTTGTGACATCACTCGCTGCTCTGATACATTTGTGTGTTTCCTATACTTGTGATATCACTCGCTGCTCTGATATATTTGTATGTTCCCTATACTTGTGACATCACTCGCTGCTCTGATACATTTGTATGTTCCCTATACTTGTGACATCACCTGATGCTCTGATACATTTGTATGTTTCCTGTACTTGTGACATCACTCGCTGCTCTGATACATTTGTATGTTTCCTGTACTTGTGACATCACTCGCTGCTCTGATACATTTGTATGTTTCCTATACTTGTGACATCACTCGCTGCTCTGATACATTTGTGTGTTTCCTGTACTTGTGATATCACTCGCTGCTCTGATATATTTGTATGTTCCCTATACTTGTGACATCACCTGATGCTCTGATACATGTGTGTTTCCTGTACTTGTGACATCACTCGCTGCTCTGATACATTTGTATGTTCCCTATACTTGTGACATCACCTGATGCTCTGATACATTTGTATGTTTCCTGTACTTGTGACATCACTCGCTGCTCTGATACATTTGTATGTTTCCTGTACTTGTGACATCACTCGCTGCTCTGATACATTTGTATGTTTCCTATACTTGTGACATCACTCGCTGCTCTGATACATTTGTATGTTTCCTGTACTTGTGACATCACTCGCTGCTCTGATACATTTGTGTGTTTCCTATACTTGTGATATCACTCGCTGCTCTGATATATTTGTATGTTCCCTATACTTGTGACATCACTCGCTGCTCTGATACATTTGTATGTTCCCTATACTTGTGACATCACCTGATGCTCTGATACATTTGTATGTTTCCTGTACTTGTGACATCACTCGCTGCTCTGATACATTTGTATGTTTCCTATACTTGTGACATCACTCGCTGCTCTGATACATTTGTGTGTTTCCTATACTTGTGACATCACTCGCTGCTCTGATACATTTCTATGGCTCTCCTCATCTATGTTGCTATTTGGCGCTGTATTGCGCTTGTGGTGTTACCACCCGGTCATGTGATGTGGTTTAGAAACCTTTTTTGTATTATTCTTGTATTCATTACTTAGGGAAATTATAATCTTACATATATACTATATATTTATATCTAAATTTATTGACACTTTATTATTTTTGTAACCCTGTGTGTGCTGGTTTTGTCGGGACAATGTCTCTTTTTCCTCTTTGTCGCTATTATCTTGGACGGCTCCGTGTAATATTTATTGCTCTGACTGGGACGTATTATAGGAATTCTTTTAATTCACTCCCTAATGTTATTCTGCCCCGTGATGCCGGAATATATCACCGCTCCCGTATCTGTTCAGAATTAGGCAGATGTGCTGTTCAGGGGTCTGGGAAAGCTGGGTGACCTCCTCTGTGACAGATTTGATGTTTGGAGGAGATTTTTTTTCAGAAGCTTTTAAAGAAACAAATAATTATATGTCTATTAAGTGTCATTATGTAGAGCGCTCCTCGCCATGTATTACACATCATTTACCTGTCACGTCAGCGCGGTGTCAATCATTGTGGGGGGGGGGGGGCTGATCCTGTCATGAAGCCCCCACAATAATCTACACTAAGTGTCATCGGAAGGAAAAGCCAAATATTATACACATCGCCGAACCTGCGCTCATTATATAATACCCAATCTAATCTCCCTATCACACAATGTATCACTCCCATCATCCCTGACCCCAGGAGCTCACAATCTAATCTCCCTCACACAATGTATCACTCCCATCATCCCTGACCCCAGGAGCTCACAATCTAATCTCCCTATCACACACAATGTATCACTCCCATCATCCCTGACCCCAGGAGCTTACAATCTAATCTCCCTATGACACACAATGTATCACTCCCATCATCCCTGACCCCAGGAGCTCACAATCTAATCTCCCTCACACACAATGTATCACTCCCATCATCCCTGACCCCAGGAACTCACAATCTAATCTCCCTATCACAAAATGTATCACTCCCATCATCCCTGACCCCAGGAACTCACAATCTAATCTCCCTCACACACAATGTATCACTCCCATCATCCCTGACCCCAGGAGCTCACAATCTAATCTCCCTATCACACACAATGTATCACTCCCATCATCCCTGACCCCAGGAGCTCATAGAGGATTGTCTAGACTGGATGCATTGTAAGAAATCCTCAGCTGTGTGAGCAGGACTAGGACAGGTTTTCAGTCTCTGGCTATAAACAAGAATGTTCCCATTAACTGTCAGCAAGCAGAGATCTTGAAAATGGTGAGAAATGGAAACAGAAATTATTTTATACAGTTGCAGCATTTCTCATCATTATTCAGCAGGTGAGGGTCAGATCTGCTCCAGGATCATACAATCCCCAGAAACAGGGGCGACCCCCCCCCCCCCCCGACGAGATGTCACATGCAGCTATCCTGGCACTGGGCCAGTAGGGGGTGATATATTGAACCGTCTCCCCTGTGCGTCCGCTGTGTTTGGTGGTAGCTGTGATGTGGTGTGTGCCTGCCATGTTATCAGCGGCCACTAGGTGTCACTGCAGGACCAGTGATTTATATACAGGGCTGCAAGGAAGGAAGTGGAGGCGTGGAGCTGCAGGTGGAGCAGCAGGTGGAGGGGGGGGGGGTGTGAGGAGCAGCAGGTGGAGGGGGGGGGGGGTGTGAGGAGCTGCAGGTGGAGGGGGTGTGGAGCTGCAGGTGGAGTGGAGGGGGGGGTGCAGGTGGAGGGGGGTGTGTGGAGCTGCAGGTGGAGGGGGGTGTGTGGAGGTGCAGGTGGAGGGGAGTGTGTGGAGGTGCAGGTGGAGGGGGGTGTGTGGAGGTGGAGGGGGGTAGGTGGAGGGGTGTGTGTGGAGGTGCAGGTGGAGGGGTGTGTGTGGAGGTGCAGGTGGAGGGGTGTGTGTGGAGGTGGAGGGGGGTGTGTGGAGGTGGAGGGGGGTGTGTGGAGGTGCAGGTGGAGGGGGGTGTGTGGAGCTGCAGGTGGAGGGGGGTGTGTGGAGGTGCAGGTGGAGGGGAGTGTGTGGAGGTGCAGGTGGAGGGGGGTGTGTGGAGGTGGAGGGGGGTGTGTGGAGGTGGAGGGGTGTGTGTGGAGGTGCAGGTGGAGGGGTGTGTGTGGAGGTGCAGGTGGAGGGGTGTGTGTGGAGGTGGAGGGGGGTGTGTGGAGGTGCAGGTGGAGGGGGTGAGGAGCTGCAGGTGGAGGGGGGTGTGTGGAGGTGCAGGTGGAGGGGGTGAGGAGCTGCAGGTGGAGGGGAGTGTGTGGAGGTGCAGGTGGAGGGGGGTGTGTGGAGGTGGAGGGGGGTGTGTGGAGGTGCAGGTGGAGGGGGTGAGGAGCTGCAGGTGGAGGGGGGTGTGTGGAGGTGCAGGTGGAGGGGGGTGTGTGGAGGTGCAGGTGGAGGGGGGTGTGTGGAGGTGGAGGGGGGTGTGTGGAGGTGCAGGTGGAGGGGGTGAGGAGCTGCAGGTGGGGGGGGGTGTGTGGAGGTGCAGGTGGAGGGGGGTGTGTGGAGGTGCAGGTGGAGGGGGGTGTGTGGAGGTGGAGGGGGGTGTGTGGAGGTGCAGGTGGAGGGGGTGAGGAGCTGCAGGTGGGGGGGGGTGTGTGGAGGTGCAGGTGGAGGGGGGTGTGTGGAGGTGCAGGTGGAGGGGTGTGTGTGGAGGTGGAGGGGGGTGTGTGTGGAGGTGGAGGGGGGTGTGTGGAGGTAGAGGGGGTGAGGAGCTGCAGGTGGAGGGGGGTGTGTGGAGGTGCAGGTGGAGGGGGTGAGGAGCTGCAGGTGGAGGGGGGGTTGAGGAGATGCAGGTGGAGGGGGGTATGTGCAGGTGGAGGGGGGGGTTGAGGAGCTGCAGGTGGAGGGGGGGGTTGAGGAGATGCAGGTGGAGGGGGATGAGGAGCTGCAGGATGGGGGTCCTGCCTACAAGACAAAGACTGTGGGGGAACAATGAGGCTTCCCTGTGAGCAGATAGACACGTCCATGTTGGGTCTTAGGAGCGCGCCCGGGAGATAAGTAGGAAAATATCGGTAAGTCTCTGTTCGCATCTGTGTCGCTATTTTCGTTATTCTGTTCAGTATTAGGCCTTATTCAGACGAACGTATAATAAGTCTGTGCGACGCGCCTCACACGGACCTATGTTAGTCTATGGGGCCGTGCAGACTGTCAGTGATTTTCATGCTGCGTAAAACTCACGACATGTCCTATATTTGGCAATTTTTCGCGCATCACGCACCCATTGAAGTCAATGGGTGTGTGAAAACCGTGCACGGCGCAGGGACGCACTTCCGTGTGACGCGTGTGATTCGCGCTACAGTAGTCAAAACTATGAATGAAAACAGAAAAGCACCGCGTGCTACAAACATCCAAACAGAGTGTCATAATGATGGCGGCCGCGCGAAAATCACCCAGCGACGCACCATACGCGGCTGTCACACGGAGATGTTATGGAGCTTTTGCGCACGCTCGCTCGTGTGTATCCCGCCTTAGGAAGAGAATAGCGAAAATAACGGAAATGCTGTATCCGTCACATGATGGACACCAACGGCGCCCGACAGAACCCACGGACTTCTCTAAACCTCCAACAAACATGGCAGAGGTTATTGTGATGTCAGAAGTTTTGATCGCTGGTGTCCAAGCACTGAGATCTCCACCGATCGCTAGACCGAAGCGGCAGAAGCGCTCGGGTGATCGCTGAGCTTCTTGGTTTCCGGAAAGGTAGCGGTGTGCGGGCACATAGACTTTCTATCAAGTCCGTATACCAACTCCTCGACTTTTCGAGCAAAGCCGATCAGAAATCAAGGAGCTCAACCCCTTCACTGCCCTAGACCACCAGGGATGTTATTATTAACCCCTTCACTGCCCTAGACCACCAGGGATGTTATCATTAACCCCTTCACTGCCCTAGACTACCAGGGATGTTATCATTAACCCCTTCACTGCCCTAGACTACCAGGGATGTTATCATTAACCCCTTCACTGCCCTAGACTACCAGGGATGTTATCATTAACCCCTTCACTGCCCTAGACTACCAGGGATGTTATCATTAACCCCTTCACTGCCCTAGACTACCAGGTATGTTATCATTAACCCCTTCACTGCCCTAGACCCCCAGGGATGTTATCATCAACTCCTTAACATCCCTGGTGGTCTAGGGTAGTAATCATTAACCCTTTACTATCCCAGACCACCAGTTATTAGGCACCTCTCTGTTTTCCAGAGTCATAACAGCAAAACTTTTTTCGTACTATCATTAGTTATTATAAATGTGAGATGTTGGTTGTTAGAGGTTCACACGCTGTTTTTGCGCAGGCCCCGCAGTTGTATTTGTCCGTCCCTTTATTTTTGGAGTCCGCCGTGGCGTCAGGATGTGGGCAATGTCACAACACAAACGTGCTTTCCTCTGTTACTCCGTGTTTTATGATGAGATTCCGATGCCGGTTAATAATTGTCAGCTCTTCTGTCTATTTGTTCTGTTCAGCACCTGTCACATCAAACACACGGTTAAAGGGCGCCGCTTATGATTGGTTGCGGATGGTTCCAGGACATGGGGCGCTGCCGCTCAGGTTCATATATTTCAAGGTTTGTGTGCTTGACCTGCGTCCAGAGGGATTTGGCTGCTGGCTGACCAGCGACCTCTGATCAGCTTGTGGAGGGGATCTGTCCACTTAACAGGTCCATGTGGGATTTGGTTGTGTGTAATGCGAGGTGTCAGCTCGTGGAGCTCTAAGCCTTGGATTATCTAGGAAGGGGACTCTCCTCTATCTCTTATGTCTTAGAGAGTCCAAGAACCCGGGCACAGGCTGCTCCACTATCTGCAGGACCCTCAGGACACCATGCCGCTCAGCAGGTCCCTCTCCGTTACCTCCCTCAATGGGCTCCCCCAGTGGGATGAGGAGGATCTCCCCATAGAAGATCTCCTACTCTTTGAGATTTCCTGGGAAGTCACCAACAAAGGTTTGTAAATGATTGCGTGATCCTACTAGAACATCAAGGGTTAAAGGGGCACTCCACCTAAAGGAAAGTGGTATGATGAGCGGCTGATATCAGATCATGGGCAGCAGGGAGGTTTCTGACCTTTCATCAGTACAGTGATCCTCCCCTATCCTAAAATGGCTGATAACAGGGAGCACTAGATGCTATTCGTCTGCATACAAATAGGGAGACGGCCTTCAGGGGATTGTATAAATTGGTCATGCTAGATTTAGATTGTAAGCCTTTGTGACAAGGCCTGGGTCACTATTCCCTGCAGGCGAGCTCTCATGACAATTTATAAGGTGATGAGACAATTGGCTGTAGTTTACAAATGCTGGATGATAATCCTCATCATCCTCCTGGTCATTTTGGGGCGGCGGTGGAGCTGGGGATTGTTGTCTATGTCGCTTAATGATTGACCGGAACGTTGAAGTAAAGGATGAAAGTTGATGAGATTACAGGTGAGGAGGAGGGCGAGGGTCCGGGCCTGGGGCTACAGCTCATTACATGTATTATCTAGTCCCTGACACTAGGTGGCGACATAACACTGTGTATAGGATGGGGGGGGGGGGGGGCATCACTAATCTGTGCAGGTTTATAATAATCCACCTATTACATCGTTCATAGAAATAATAACTATCTATCTATCTATCTATCTATCTATCTATCTATCTATCTATCTATCTATCTATCTATCTATCTATCTATCTATCTATCTATCTATCTATCTATCTATCTATCTATCTATCTATCTATCTATCTATCTATCTATCTATCTATCTCACTATCTATCTATCTATCTATCTATCTATCTATCTATCTATCTATCTATCTATCTATCTATCTATCTATCTATCTATCTATCTATCATCTATCTATCTATCTCATATCTATCTCATATCTATCTATCTATCTATATCTATCTATCTATCTATCTATCTATCTATCTATCTATCTATCTATCTATCTATCTATCTATCATCTATCTATCTATCTATCTATCTATCTATCTATCTATCTATCTATCTATCTATCTATCTATCTATCTATCTATCTATCTATCTATCTATCTATCTATCTATCTATCTATCTCTCTCATATCTATCTCTCTCATATCTATCTATCTCATATCTATCTCATATCTATCTCATATCTATCTCATATCTATCTCATATCTATCTCATATCTATCTATCTATCTATCTATCTATCTATCTATCTATCTATCTATCTATCTATCTATCTATCTATCTATCTATCTATCTATCTATCTATCTCATATCTATCTATCTATCTATCTATCTCATATCTATCTCATATCTATCTATCTCATATCTATCTATCTCATATCTATCTATCTCATATCTATCTATCTCATATCTATCTATCTCATATCTATCTATCTATCTATCTATCTATCTATCTCATATCTATCTATCTATCTATCTATCTCATATCTATCTATCTCATATCTATCTATCTATCTATCTATCTATCTATCTATCTATCTATCTATCTATCTATCTATCTATCTATCTATCTATCTATCTATCTATCTATCTATCTCATATCTATCTATCTATCTATCTCATATCTATCTATCTCATATCTATCTATCTATCTATCTATCTATCTATCTATCTATCTATCTATCTATCTATCTATCTATCTATCTATCTATCTATCTATCATACTCAGATTGTATGGTCTCTATTGTGACCATATTGTATGTTCGGGGCAGACGTTGCTGGACCACACAGGTCTTGGTACTAGAGGGGCCCCATATCCTCCTGCCACATTACAGGACATCAGTGCTATACATGATAAGCGGCAGTTCGGGGCCCCATTAGATATTTTGCTTCATCCTCCTCATCACTGATGATGATATTCCGGGATGATCTCTGGAGCCAGTTGTGTGATAATTGGAGGAGGCGCGAGGCGAGGCTGAGGCCAGAAAGTGAGCGCCGCTACAGACCGGTGCCTTCTATACTGTAAGGGTATGTGCACACACACTAATTACGTCCGTAATTGACGGACGTATTTCGGCCGCAAGTCCCGGACCGAACACACTGCAGGGAGCCGGGCTCCTAGCATCATAGTTATGTACGACGCTAGGAGTCCCTGCCTCTCCATGGAACTGCTGTCCCGTACTGTAATCATGTTTTCAGTACGGGACAGTTGTCCTGCGGCGAGGCAGGGACTCCTAGCGTTGTACATAAGTATGATGCCCGGCTCCCTGCACTGTGTTCGGTCCGGGACTTGCGGCCGAAATACGTCCGTCAATTACGGACGTAATTAGTGTGTGTGCACATACCCTTATACTTGGGGAGAATCTTCCCTCTACTTCAGGGAATAGAAAATCCTCTCCTAATTTCCTTCTCTCTGTGATGAAAACTGCTGAGGAAGCGTTAACGTCATAAATCCAGTGATTAAGTCTCAACCTGCAGAGAACTGTCCACACGGCACAGCGACAACCAGCAAGAAGCCACCACTGGGCAACAAATACTGAGCGAGGACTACCACCTACAACTACTACTCCCACAAAGTGCTAACCACGGAGCAATGACCACCTACAACTACTACTCCCACAAAGTGCTAACCACCGAGCAATGACCACCTACAACTACTACTCCCACAAAGTGCTAACCACCGAGCAATGACCACCTACAACTACTACTCCCACAAAGTGCTAACCACGGAGCAATGACCACCTACAACTACTACTCCCACAAAGTGCTAACCACGGAGCAATGACCACCTACAACTACTACTCCCACAAAGTGCTAACCACGGAGCAATGACCACATACAACTACTACTCCCACAAAGTGCTAACCACGGAGCAATGACCACCTACAACTACTACTCCCACAAAGTGCTAACCACCGAGCAATGACCACCTACAACTACTACTCCCACAAAGTGCTAACCACCGAGCAATGACCACCTACAACTACTACTCCCACAAAGTGCTAACCACCGAGCAATGACCACATACAACTACTACACCCACAAAGTGCTAACCACGGAGAAATGACCACCTACAACTACTACTCCCACAAAGTGCTAACCACGGAGAAATGACCACCTACAACTACTACTCCCCCAAAGTGCTAACCACGGAGCAATGACCACCTACAACTACTACTTCCACAAAGTGATAACCACGGAGCAATGACCACCTACAACTACTACACCCACAAAGTGCTAACCACCGAGCAATGACCACCTACAACTACTACCACAAAGTGCTAACCACGGAGCAATGACCACCTACAACTACTCCCACAAAGTGCTAACCACGGAGCAATGACCACCTACAACTATTACACCCACAAAGTGCTAACCACCGAGCAATGACCACCTACAACTACTACTCCCACAAAGTGCTAACCACGGAGAAATGACCACCTACAACTACTACTTCCACAAAGTGCTAACCACCGAGCAATGACCACCTACAACTACTACTCCCACAAAGTGCTAACCACGGAGAAATGACCACCTGCAACTACTACTCCCACAAAGTGCTAATCACCGAGCAATGACCACCTACAACTACTACTCCCACAAAGTGCTAACCACCGAGCAATGACCACCTACAACTACTACTCCCACAAAGTGATAACCACGGAGAAATGACCACCTACAACTACTACTCCCACAAAGTGCTAACCACCGAGCAATGACCACCTACAACTACTACTCCCACAAAGTGCTAACCACGGAGCAATGACCACATACAACTACTACACCCACAAAGTGCTAACCACCGAGCAATGACCACCTACAACTACTACACCCACAAAGTGCTAACCACGGAGCAATGACCACCTACAACTACTACTCCCAAAAAGTGCTAACCACGGAGAAATGACCACCTACAACTGCTACTCCCACAAAGTGATAACCATGGAGAAATGACCACCTACAACTACTACACCCACAAAGTGCTAACCACGGAGCAATGACCACCTACAACTACTACTCCCACAAAGTGCTAACCACCGAGCAATGACCACCTACAACTACTACTCCCACAAAGTGCTAACCACGGAGAAATGACCACCTACAACTACTACACCCACAAAGTGCTAACCACGGAGAAATGACCACCTACAACTACTACACCCACAAAGTGCTAACCACGGAGCAATGACCAACTACTACTCCCACAAAGTGATAACCACGGAGCAATGACCACCTACAACTACTACCACAAAGTGCTAACCACGGAGCAATGACCACATACAACTACTACACCCACAAAGTGCTAACCACGGAGCAATGACCACCTACAACTACTACTCCCACAAAGTGCTAACCACCGAGCAATGACCACCTACAACTACTACTCCCACAAAGTGCTAACCACGGAGAAATGACCACCTACAACTACTACACCCACAAAGTGCTAACCACGGAGAAATGACCACCTACAACTACTACACCCACAAAGTGCTAACCACGGAGCAATGACCACCTACAACTACTACACCCACAAAGTGCTAACCTTGGAGAAATGACCACCTACAACTACTACACCCACAAAGTGCTAATCATGGAGAAATGACCACCTACAACTACTACTACCACAAAGTGCTAACCACGGAGCAATGACCACATACAACGACTACACCCACAAAGTGCTAACCACCGAGCAATGACCAACTACTACTCCCACAAAGTGCTAACCACCGAGCAATGACCAACTACTACTCCCACAAAGTGCTAACCACCGAGCAATGACCAACTACTACTCCCACAAAGTGCTAACCACCGAGCAATGACCAACTACAACTACTACACCCACAAAGTGCTAACCACGGAACAATGACCACCTACAACTACTACTCCCACAAAGTGCTAACCACGGAGAAATGACCACCTACAACTACTACACCCACAAAGTGCTAACCACGGAGCAATGACCAACTACTACTCCCACAAAGTGCTAACCACGGAGCAATGACCACCTACAACTACTACACCCACAAAGTGCTAACCACGGAGCAATGACCACCTACAACTACTACACCCACAAAGTGCTAACCACGGAGAAATGACCACCTACAACTACTACACCCACAAAGTGCTAATCACGGAGAAATGACCACCTACAACTACTACTCCCACAAAGTGCTAACCACCGAGCAATTACCACCTACAACTACTACACCCACAAAGTTCTAACCACGGAGCAATGACCACATACAACTACTACTCCCACAAAGTGCTAACCACGGAGCAATGACCACCTACAACTACTACTCCCACAAAGTGCTAACCACGGAGAAATGACCAGCTACAACTACTACACCCACAAAGTTCTAACCACGGAGCAATGACCACCTACAACTACTACTCCCACAAAGTGCTAACCACGGAGCAATGACCACCTACAACTACTACTCCCACAAAGTGCTAACCACCGAGCAATGACCACCTACAACTACTACTCCCACAAAGTGCTAACCACGGAGAAATGACCACCTACAACTGCTACTCCCACAAAGTGATAACCACGGAGAAATGACCACCTACAACTACTACACCCACAAAGTGCTAACCACGGAGCAATAACCACCTACAACTACTACTCCCACAAAGTGCTAACCACCGAGCAATGACCACCTACAACTACTACTCCCACAAAGTGCTAACCACGGAGAAATGACCACCTACAACTACTACACCCACAAAGTGCTAACCACGGAGAAATGACCAGCTACAACTACTACACCCACAAAGTGCTAACCACGGAGAAATGACCACCTACAACTACTACACCCACAAAGTGCTAATCACGGAGAAATGACCACCTACAACTACTACTCCCACAAAGTGCTAACCACGGAGCAATGACCACATACAACTACTACACCCACAAAGTGCTAACCACCGAGCAATGACCACCTACAACTACTACACCCACAAAGTTCTAACCACGGAGCAATGACCACCTACAACTACTACCACAAAGTGCTAACCACGGACCAATGACCACATACAACTACTGCACCCACAAAGTGCTAACCACCGAGCAATGACCACCTACAACTACTACTCCCACAAAGTGCTAACCACGGAGCAATGACCACCTACAACTACTACTCCCACAAAGTGCTAACCACGGACCAATGACCACCTACAACTACTACTCCCACAAAGTGCTAACCACGGAGAAATGACCACCTACAACTGCTACTCCCACAAAGTGCTAACCACCGAGCAATGACCACCTACAACTACTACTCCCACAAAGTGCTAACCACGGAGAAATGACCACCTACAACTACTACACCCACAAAGTGCTAACCACGGAGCAATGACCAACTACTACTCCCACAAAGTGATAACCACGGAGCAATGACCACCTACAACTACTACACCCACAAAGTGCTAACCACGGAGCAATGACCACCTACAACTACTACTCCCACAAAGTGCTAACCACCGAGCAATGACCACCTACAACTACTACTCCCACAAAGTGCTAACCACGGAGAAATGACCACCTACAACTACTACACCCACAAAGTGCTAACCACGGAGAAATGACCACCTACAACTACTACACCCACAAAGTGCTAACCACGGAGAAATGACCACCTACAACTACTACACCCACAAAGTGCTAACCACGGAGAAATGACCACCTACAACTACTACACCCACAAAGTGCTAACCACGGAGCAATGACCACCTACAACTACTACTCCCACAAAGTGCTAACCACGGAGAAATGACCACCTACAACTACTACACCCACAAAGTGCTAACCACGGAGAAATGACCACCTACAACTACTACACCCACAAAGTGCTAACCACGGAGCAATGACCAACTACTACTCCCACAAAGTGATAACCACGGAGCAATGACCACCTACAACTACTACACCCACAAAGTGCTAACCACGGAGCAATGACCACCTACAACTACTACACCCACAAAGTGCTAACCACGGAGAAATGACCACCTACAACTACTACACCCACAAAGTGCTAACCACGGAGAAATGACCACCTACAACTACTACACCCACAAAGTGCTAATCACGGAGAAATGACCACCTACAACTACTACTCCCACAAAGTGCTAACCACGGAGCAATGACCACATACAACTACTACTCCCACAAAGTGCTAACCACGGAGCAATGACCACCTACAACTACTACTCCCACAAAGTGCTAACCACGGAGCAATGACCAACTACTACTCCCACAAAGTGCTAACCATGGAGCAATGACCACCTACAACTACTACACCCACAAAGTGCTAACCATGGAGCAATGACCACCTACAACTACTACACCCACAAAGTGATAACCACGGAGCAATGACCACCTACAACTACTACTCCCACAAAGTGCTAACCACGGAGCAATGACCACCTACAACTACTACACCCACAAAGTGCTAACCACGGAGCAATGACCACCTACAACTACTACTCCCACAAAGTGCTAACCACGGAGCAATGACTACCTACAACTACTACTCGCACAAAGTGCTAACCACGGAGCTTTGACCGCCTACAACTACTACTCCCACAAAGTGCTAACCACGGAGCAATGACCACCTACAACTACTACTCCCACAAAGTGCTAACCACGGACCAATGACCACCTACAACTACTACCACAAAGTGATAACCACGGAGCAATGACCACCTACAACTACTGCACCCACTAAGTTCTAACCACGGAGCAATGACCACCTACAACTACTACACCCACAAAGTGCTAACAACGGAGCAATGACCACCTACAACTACTACATACAAAGTGCTAACCACGGAGCAATGACCACCTACAACTACTACACCCACAAAGTGATAACCACAGAGCAATGACCACCTACAACTACTACTCCCACAAAGTGCTAACCACGGAGCAATGACCACCTACAACTACTACACCCACAAAGTGCTAACCACGGAGAAATGACCAACTACTACTCCCACAAAGTGCTAACCACGGAGCAATGACCACCTACAACTACTACACCCACAGAGGGAAACCCACTGATTATTGACCATCAGGCAATGTCCTTATATAACTACTACACCCACATAGTGATGACCACCAACAGCTACTACAACAACCACAAGTTGTTAGCTATGGAGCAATAAGCACAGGTGATTACATTTATAAAAATATACAACTACAGATGGACGCCACCAGATAATGACCACATACAATCAGTACAAACAGAGGGACAACCATGGAGCGACGACCAGTAGGGGATGACAACCTATATATACTACAACCACTCGTGGACAATCGTGGATGACCACAAAGTGATGAATGTGTATAAAAAAATACTACAACGATAGATGAATAAAAATGGAGAGATCACAAAGAGATGATGACAATCAAAGAGGGATCGTCCCAGGAAAACCACCACCTACAACTACAACAACTGGAATTGGCCAGATCTTGACCATTGAGCAAAAATAAATAAAAATACTGAATGATCACAAACTATTAATAACCAGCACTGATGTAACGAGTGGGGGACAGTGAGGCGCTGATGTGATTACTGGGGGTGGGTGAGGCACTGCAGTTCCCTGTACAGTACATGATAAATAATGTATGTACATAGTGACTCCACCAGCAGAATAGTGAGCGCAGCTCTGGAGTATAATACAGGATATTACTCAGGATCAGTACAGGATAAGTAATGTAATGTATGTACACAGTGACTCCACCAGCAGAATAGTGAGTGCAGCTCTGGAGTATAATACAGGATGTAACTCAGGATCAGTACAGGATAAATAATGTAATGTATGTACACAGTGACTCCACCAGCAGAATAGGGAGTGCTGCTCTGGAGTATAATACAGGGTGTAACTCAGGATCAGTACAGGATAAGTAATGTAATGTATGTACACAGTGACTCCACCAGCAGAATAGTGAGTGCAGCTCTGGAGTATAATACAGGGTGTAACTCAGGATCAGTACAGGATAAGTAATGTAATGTATGTACACAGTGACTCCACCAGCAGAATAGTGAGTGCAGCTCTGGAGTATAATACAGGATATAACTCAGGATCAGTACAGGATAAGTAATGTAATGTATGTACACAGTGACTCCACCAGCAGAATAGTGAGTGTAGCTCTGGAGTATAATACAGGATGTAACTCAGGATCAGTACAGGATAAGTAATGTAATGTATGTACACAGTGACTCCACCAGCAGAATAGTGAGTGCAGCTCTGGAGTATAATACAGGATGTAACTCGGGATCAGTACAGGATAAGTAATGTAATGTATGTACACAGTGACTCCACCAGCAGAATAGTGAGTGCAGCTCTGGAGTATAATACAGGGTGTAACTCAGGATCAGTACAGGATAAGTAATGTAATGTATGTACACAGTGACTCCACCAGCAGAATTGTGAGTGCAGCTCTGGAGTATAATACAGGATATAACTCAGGATCAGTACAGGATAAGTAATGTAATGTATGTACACAGTGACTCCACCAGCAGAATAGTGAGTGCAGCTCTGGAGTATAATACAGGATGTAACTCAGGATCAGTACAGGATAAGTAATGTAATGTATGTATACAGTGACTCCACCAGCAGAATAGTGAGTGCAGCTCTGGAGTATAATACAGGATGTAACTCAGGATCAGTATAGGATAAGTAATGTAATGTGTGTACACAGTGACTCCACCAGCAGAATAGTGAGTGCAGCTCTGGAGTATAATACAGGATGTAACTCAGGATCAGTACAGGATAAGTAATGTAAGTACACAGTGACTCCACCAGCAGAATAGTGAGTGCAGCTCTGGAGTATAATACAGGATATAACTCAGGATCAGTACAGGATAAGTAATGTAATGTATATACACAGTGACTCCACCAGCAGAATAGTGAGTGCAGCTCTGGAGTATAATACAGGATATAACTCAGGATCAGTACAGGATATGTAATGTATGTACACAGTGACTCCACCAGCAGAATAGTGAGTGCAGCTCTGGAGAATAATACAGGATATAACTCAGGATCAGTACAGGATAAGTAATGTAATGTATGTACACAGTGACTGCACCAGCAGAATAGTGAGTGCGGCTCTGGAGTATAATACAGGATATAACTCAGGATCAGTACAGGATAAGTAATGTAATGTATGTACACAGTGACTCCACCAGCAGAATAGTGAGTACAGCTCTGGAGTATAATACAGGATATAACTCAGGATCAGTACAGGATAAGTAATGTAATGTATGTATACAGTGACTCCACCAGCAGAATAGTGAGTGCAGCTCTGGAGTATAATACAGGATATAACTCAGGATCAGTACAGGATAAGTAATGTAATGTATGTACACAGTGACTCCACCAGCAGAATAGTGAGTGCAGCTCTGGAGTATAATACAGGATATAACTCGGGATCAGTACAGGATAAGTAATGTAATGTATGTACACAGTGACTCCACCAGCAGAATAGTGAGTGCAGCTCTGGAGTATAATACAGGATGTAACTCAGGATCAGTATAGGATAAGTAATGTAATGTATGTACACAGTGACTCCACCAGCAGAATAGTGAGTGCAGCTCTGGAGTATAATACAGGATATAACTCAGGATCAGTACAGGATAAGTAATGTAATGTATGTACACAGTGACTCCACCAGCAGAATAGTGAGTGCAGCTCTGGAGTATAATACTGGATATAACTCAGGATCAGTACAGGATAAGTAATGTAATGTATGTACACAGTGACTCCACTAGCAGAATAGTGAGTGCAGCTCTGGAGTATAATACAGGATGTAACTCAGGATGTAACTCCACATTATATAAATTATTATAATCTATTTCCTCTCAGTCGGAGGCATCTACACAGTGATCCAAACGAAAGCTAAAATCACAGCGGACGAGTGGGGAGAGAATTACTTCATGATGGGTCCGTACTATGAGCAGAATGTGAGGACGCAGGTGGAGATCTGTGACCCCCCGTTGCCGGCGCTCAGGAGGGCTATGGACGCTCTGCAGTCTCAGGGATGTCAGGTACAGTCTAATCTCGTTATCTCAGGGGATTACTCAAAGTCTTATTAACAGTTTGGGACCTTTTTATATTTTCAGCTGATAAATTAAATCAAACGTCCGCAGATCCTATTAGAGATTTCTGCTCCTGACAACTATCCAATTACCCAAGAGGCCGACCAGTGACGAATCCTCGCAAATCTGCAGCTGTGTGTGCGCCCAGTGAGCAGGAGCTTAAAGTCACGCTCCACCACTATAAATGAGGCTCTTTGTGTTTTAATTCCTCACCATTCTCAAGTCCTCTGCTTGCAGTCAGTGTATGAAAACCTTCCTCAGAGGATGAAAACCTGTCCTGACCTAATGCTTCTGACAGCTGAGGGTTTGTTACAATGTATCAGTGTAAACAATCCTATGTGACCTACACAGCAGCAGCATAAATCTCTCTCCTGTCCTGAACTCCACGCTGATAGCTCTTACCTGCACTGACACATTGCAACAAAACTAATTATCAGGGCTGTTTTAACCATAGGGAAAATTTTTTTAGCTGCACCAGGCCGCCCATGGCATCAGATACAATGAAGAAGTCCAGTCCGGGGGGACACCTGTGGCTGGCACTCTGGGAGGCATCTGTGGGGGAGGGGTGTTTGGATAGGGGAGGGCACACTTATGAAATTGCACTGGACCGACCAATGTATTAGAATGGCGCTGCCAATCAGCTGTGCTAGAAGGACTAGGTCATGAGTCATTTTAAGCTTCTAAATGTAAATAAGAATGTTCCCATTCACTGACAGCAAGCATAAATCTGACAAATGGTAAGAAAATGAAAACACAAATATATAAGAGAATTGCAGAGCTTTTCATTCTACACGGATTCATTTTATTTTACATGGAGAAAACGTAGAGCCCATTATAGAGCGGGGTGATCTCACCTGTGATTGGCTCTCGCTCAGGTGTACTTCGGCCGGTGGCTGATCGAGGGCAGTCCGTACGTCTTGCTGTTTGACATCGGCTCCGCTGCGTGGAATCTTGACAGATGGAGAGGAGAGTTTTGGGAGGCGTGTAACGTGGGGATCCCCTTCCACGACCGAGAGGCCAACGATGCGTTACTGTTCGGGTCCCTGTCGGCCTGGTTCCTGAAGGAGGTGAGTCCTGATCATAAGACTCCGGGGGGAACTGGTCTGTGAGGGCCCAACGTCTCAGGACTGGGATAGGTCGGACTTGGGGGCCTTATGTCTTTTTCAGCCTCATTGACCGGAGTTATTGGCCCAAAGCTGAGCACTGGAATCCTCTATAGGTCGCAGGTCTGTCCGGCCGCTAAGTGCTCCGACTACATGATGGTGGCACCGCACAATGACTACCATAATCTTCACATCCACCACTATCCTGGCACTACCACCCCCAATCTATCCCAGCATTGCCACTGTCACAGCACTACCACCCCCACTATCCCAACACTGCCGCCTCCACTATCCCAACACTGCCGCCTCCACTATCCCAACACTGCCGCCTCCACTATCCCAACACTGCCGCCTCCACTATCCCAACACTGCCGCCTCCACTATCCCAACACTGCCACCTCCACTATCCCAACACTGCCGCCTCCACTATCCCAACACTGCCACCTCCACTATCCCAGTACTGCCACCCCCACTATCCCAACACTGCCGCCTCCACTATCCCAACACTGCCACCCCCACTATCCCTACACTGCCGCCTCCACTATCCCAACACTGCCGCCTCCACTATCCCAACACTGCCAAGTCCACTATCCCAACACTGCCAAGTCCACTATCCCAGTACTGCCACCTCCACTATCCCAGTACTGCCACCCCCACTATCCCAGTACTGCCACCCCCACTATCCCAGTACTGCCACCCCCACTATCCCAACACTGCCGCCTCCACTATCCCAACACTACCGCCTCCACTATCCCAACACTACAGCCTCCACTATCCCAACACTACCGCCTCCACTATCCCAACACTACCGCCACCACTATCCCAGTACTACCACCCACACTATCCCAACACTGCCGCCTCCACTATCCCAACACTGCCGCTTCCACTATCCCAACACTACCACCACCACTATCCCAGTACTACCACCCACACTATCCCAACACTGCCGCCTCCACTATCCCAACACTGCCGCTTCCACTATCCCAACACTGCCGCCTCCACTATCCCAACACTGCCGCCTCCAGTATCCCAACACTGCCGCCTCCAGTATCCCAACACTGCCGCCTCCAGTATCCCAACACTGCCGCCTCCAGTATCCCAACACTGCCGCCTCCAGTATCCCAACACTGCCGCCTCCACTATCCCAACACTGCCACCCCCACTATCCCTACACTGCCGCCTCCACTATCCCAACACTGCCGCCCCCACTATCCCAACACTGCCGCCCCCACTATCCCAGTACTGCCGCCCCCACTATCCCAACACTGCCGCCCCCACTATCCCAACACTGCCGCCCCCACTATCCCAGTACTGCCACCCCCACTATCCCAGTACTACCACCCACACTATCCCAGTACTACCACCTCCACTATCCCAACACTAACGCCTCCACTATCCCAACACTACCGCCTCCACTATCCCAACACTACCGCCACCACTATCCCAGTACTACCACCCACACTATCCCAACACTGCCGCCTCCACTATCCCAACACTGCCGCCTCCACTATCCCAACACTGCCGCCTCCACTATCCCAACACTGCCGCCTCCACTATCCCAACACTGCCGCCTCCACTATCCCAACACTGCCGCCTCCACTATCCCAACACTGCCGCCTCCACTATCCCAACACTGCCACCCCCACTATCCCAACACTGCCACCCCCACTATCCCAACACTGCCACCCCCACTATCCCAACACTGCCACCCCCACTATCCCAACACTGCCAAGTCCACTATCCCAACACTGCCACCCCCACTATCCCAACACTGCCAAGTTCACTATCCCAGTACTGCCAAGTCCACTATCCCAGTACTGCCAAGTCCACTATCCCAGTACTACCACCTCCACTATCCCAACGCTGCCACCTCCACTATCCCAGTACTGCCACCTCCACTATCCCAACACTGCCACCCCCACTATCCCAGTACTGCCGCCTCCACTATCCCAACACTGCCGCTTCCACTATCCCAACACTGCCGCTTCCACTATCCCAACACTGCCACCTCCACTATCCCAGTACTGCCACCTCCACTATCCCAGTACTGCCACCTCCACTATCCCAGTACTGCCACCTCCACTATCCCAACACTGCCACCCCCACTATCCCCACACTGCCACCCCCACTATCCCAGTACTGCCACCTCCACTATCCCAACACTGCCGCCTCCACTATCCCAACACTGCCGCCTCCACTATCCCAACACTGCCGCCTCCACTATCCCAACACTGCCGCCTCCACTATCCCAACACTGCCGCCTCCACTATCCCAACACTGCCGCCTCCACTATCCCAACACTGCCGCCTCCACTATCCCAACACTGCCGCCTCCACTATCCCAACACTGCCGCCTCCACTATCCCAACACTGCCGCCTCCACTATCCCAACACTGCCGCCTCCACTATCCCAACACTGCCGCCTCCACTATCCCAACACTGCCGCCTCCACTATCCCAACACTGCCGCCTCCACTATCCCAACACTGCCGCCTCCACTATCCCAACACTGCCGCCTCCACTATCCCAACACTGCCGCCTCCACTATCCCAACACTGCCGCCTCCACTATCCCAACACTGCCGCCTCCACTATCCCAACACTGCCGCCTCCACTATCCCAACACTGCCGCCTCCACTATCCCAACACTGCCGCCTCCACTATCCCAACACTGCCGCCTCCACTATCCCAACACTGCCACCTCCACTATCCCAACACTGCCACCCCAACACTGCCACCCCCACTATCCTAGTACTGCCACCCCCACTATCCCAGTACTACCACCCCCACTATCCCAGTACTACCACCTCCACAATCCCAGTACTACCACTTCCACTATCCTAGTACTACCACCCCCACAATCTCAGCACTGCACATTGCGGTGGATCACTATCTTAGGTCTATGGCCAGTATTAGAGTGTCCGCTCCTATGTCCAGGACTTTCCTATTGAATCTTGTTTTGTTTCTCTCTTAGCTGACCGACCAGTTCCAGGACAAGCCGAACGTCATTGCTCATTTCCACGAGTGGCAGGCCAGCGCGGGGTTAATACTATCAAGATTCCGCAAACTTCCAGTGGCTACAATATTCACCACCCACGCCACGCTGCTGGGGCGATACCTGTGTGCCGCCAGCGTAGACTTCTACAATAAGCTCGACCAGGTAGGATTGACCAGACTGAGGGTATCTACTACACCAAAATAAAGCTACATCTTCCACAATGCAACACAAATGAGCTGACTCTGTATAGACACTGAACCAGCAGGGAGCAGCAGTAAGATGTGAGGTCCGGAAGCCTGAGAGCTAACAGCAAAACAGCAGAATTGTGACTGCAGCTTTTAATGTGACTTTATTGCATTGTATAAATAAAGTTTATTGAAAAAAGCACAGGACACTTTATACCAGGCCTCAGGTTACTATCAAGTGGAGGAGGGGCCTACAGCAGCCAATCAGATTACTGCTTTCATTTTTACTCATACACAGGACAAATTAAAGCTGAAATCTGATTGGTTGCTATGGGGGACTCTTCCTTTTAATTAACATATAGATATATCACAGAGGACACGTTGTCGTATGTAAATAATATATTATCCAGCAACCAATGAACTCATTTACCACTTTATTTACCACTGGTGGTCAATGGCAGGGAAGGGGTTAATGTCATCATATCTGGTGGTCTAGTGCAGGGAAGGGGTTAATATCATCATCTCTGGTGGTCTAGTGCAGGGAAGGGGTTAATATCATCATCTCTGGTGGTCTAGTGCAGGGAAGGGGTTAATATCATCATCTCTGGTGGTCTAGTGCAGGGAAGGGGTTAATGTCATCATCTCTGGTGGTCTAGTGCAGGGAAGGGGTTATTGTCATCATCTCTGGTGGTCCGGGGCAGGGAAGGGGTTAATGTCATCATCTCTGGTGGTCCAGGGCAGGGGTTAATATCGTGATTCCTGGTGGTCCGGGGTAGCTGGTGTAGTTGCCCCCTCACGGTGGGGTGGATGTCGCGCCCGGGCCCCCTGTATCAGTTTCGGGGGGCTGGTCAGTTGGCGGGCGTCTCGCTATGTGTAGGATTCTATGTATTTGTTGTTTTTCTTTTTCGCGGTTTCGCGGCCGTTGTCGTCCGTCCGTGGGTGGATCAGATACAATTCCGTAACTTTTAGCTTCACAAACATGAAATTAGTCAGATCAGAAATGAGAGGATTTTGCCCTTTGTAGGATTTCGTCCTTTAAAGGTTAAACATGGTGGAGTCCGGGCGGCGGAGCGCAGCTCGTAGATGACTCGTCTGACCTTCGCGGGTGACTATGCCACGCAGACCCCCCCCCCCCATCACTCAGTCCAGCTGCAGCGCTCGCTTCGTCCGTGCCCTTTGGGCTGTGTTGACCTTTCCGGGGCCCGGACGCCCCTCATTAGGACGTCTGATCTCCTAGAAAATGTTAACATGTGTCAGAAAGTTACCTGACAAATAAAGGAGCAGGGCGCGCCCGCCGTCCGCCATCACTGTGCATATTACTACACTGGAAATGTCAAGCGCGCTCAGCCGGCGGGAGGCGCAGAAATTGTACGAGCGCTGCCAACAACAACAAAGATGGTAGGGGAGGCCCCGCCCCTTGTCATGAGGGACGGCCCACGTGCGCTGCGGATGCGTCCTCTTCACATCTCTTCATTTCTTCCTTTTTATTGTGACGTTTTCCTGAATTTTCATGTCTGGCGCCGGTGACGTGACGGAGGCGCGAGGTTCTTGGTGCCTCACACTTCATTTCTATCTCATGGTTCTTTAGTCTCATTCATTCTAATTCATGATTTTATATCATTTCTAAGTTTGACATCGACAAAGAAGCCGGAGAGCGGCAGATTTATCACCGATACTGCATGGAGCGCGCGTCTGCCCACTGCGCTCACGTCTTCTCCACCGTCTCACAGATCACCGGCATCGAGGCCGAGCACATGCTGAAGAGGAAAGCGGGTATAAGACAGACCTACCATCAAGTAGAATAGTATTTAAAGGGGAAATGCACCTAAAATCCTTCCCGTCTAACGCAACGCTCGCAGCGGTACGCATTGATTGTCAGCTGTACGCTACTACAACGGTGTGCTGGAAATTTCCGCAGCGTGTGAGAGACCCCACTGATGATGTCATCTCCTGGTCTATAGGATGTGTTGGGAGATGATTGTAGGTGGAATTCCCCTTTTAATCTGAATGTAATATCTGATCTAATAGTAATAATAATGACGGTGATGATGAGGGTGATGATGAAAACGTTAATGATTGTGATGATGAGGGTGATGATGAAGACGGTGATGGTGGTGATTTTCTGCATGATGATGAAGAAGGTGGTGATTATGGTGATGATGATGATTATGATTATAGTGATAATCATAATAATTAGGATAATGGTGGTGATGGTGGTGGTGATGATGGTAGGGGTGTTGATGGTGGTGATTATGGTGATGATAATTATTATAGTGATAATCATAATAATTAGGATAATGGTGGTGATGGTGGTGGTGATGATGGTAGGGGTGTTGATGGTGGTGATTATGGTGATGATAATTATTATAGTGATAATCATAATTAGGATAATGATTGTGGTGGTGATGGTGATGATGGCGGTGATGATGGTAGGGGTGTTGGTGGTGATGATGATGGTAGGGGTGGTGATTATAGTGATAATCATAATAATTAGGATAATGGTGGTCGTGATGATGGTGGCGATGAGGGTGGGGATGGTGGTGGTGATGGTGATGATAATGGTGGTGGTGGTGATGATGGTGGTGGTAGTGATGATGATGATGGTGGTGGTAGTGATGATGGTGGTGATGATTATGGTGGTGCTGATGGTGGTGATGATGGTAGGGGTGGTGTTGATGGTGGGGGTGGTGGTGATGATGGTGTTGGTGATGGTGGGGGTGGTGATGGTGGTCATGATGGTAGGGGTGTTGATGATGGTAGGGGTGTTGGTGGTGGTAGTGATAGTGATGATGGTGGTGGTGATGATGATGATGGTGATAATGGTGGTGATGGTGATGATGGTAGGGGTGGTGTTGATGGTGGTCATGATGGTAGGGGTGTTGATGATGGTGGGGGTGATGATGGTGGTGATGATGGTAGGGGTGATGGTGGTGGTAGTGGTAGTGATGGTGATGGTGATGATAATGGTGGTGGTGGTGGTGATGATGGTGGTGGTAGTGATGATGGTGGTGATGGTGATGATAATGGTGGTGGTGATGATGATGGTGGTGGTAGTGATGATGGTGGTGATGATTATGGTGGTGATGATGATGATGGTAGGGGTGGTGTTGATGGTGGGGGTGGTGTTGATGGTGGGGGTGGTGGTGATGATGGTGTTGGTGATGGTAGGGGTGGTGTTGATGGTGGGGGTGGTGATGATGGTGGTCATGATGGTAGGGGTGTTGATGATGGTAGGGGTGTTGGTGATGGTGGTGGTGGTGGTAGTGATAGTGATGATGATGGTGGTGGTGATGGTGATAATGGTGGTGATGATGATGGTAGGGGTGGTGTTGATGGTGGTCATGATGGTAGGGGTGTTGATGATGGTGGGGGTGATGATGGTGGTGATGATGGTAGGGGTGATGGTGGTGGTAGTGGTAGTGATGATGATGATGGTGGTGGTGCTGATGGTGATGATGGTGGTGGTGGTGTGGTGATGGTGGTGGTGGTGGTGATGATGGTGGTGGTGATGATGGTGGTGGTGATGATGGTAGGGGTGGTGGTGGTGGTGATGATAATGATTATGATTATAGTGATAATCATAATAATTAGGATAATGGTGGTGATGATTCTGATGGTGATGGTGGTGGTCGTGATGATGGTGGCGATGATGTTGGTGGTGGTGATGATGGGGATGATGTTGGTGGTGGTGATGATCATAATGGGGATGATGGTGATAATGGTGGTGGTGATGATGGTAGGGGTGTTGGTGGTGGTGTTGATGATGGTGGGGGTGGTGGTGATGGTGGGGTGATGGTGGTGGTGATGGTAGGGGTGGTGGTGATGATGGTAGGGGTGGTGGTGATAGGGGTGTTTATGATGGTGGGGGTGGTGATGGTGGGGGTGGTGATGGTGGTGGTGATGATGGTACGGGTGTTGATGATGGTAGGGGTGTTGATGATGGTGGGGGTGGTAATGGTGGTAGTGGTGATGATTGTGGTGGTGATGGTGGTGGTGGTGATGATAGGGGTGTTGGAGATGGTGGTGGTAGTGATGATGGTGTTAGTGATGATGGTGGTGGTGTTGGTAATGGTCGTGGTGATGATGGTAGGGGTGGTGATGATGGTGGGGGTGGTGATGGTGGTGGTGATGATGATGATGGTGGGGGTGGTGATGATGGTGGGGGTGGTGATGGTGCTGGTGATGGTGGCGGTGATGGTGGTGGTAATGATGATGGTAGGGGTGTTGGTGGTGGTGATGATGATGATGATGGTAGGGGTGGTGGTGGTGGTGGTGATGATGATGGTGATGATTCTGCTAGAGGTGGTGATGATGGTGGGATGATGGTGATGGTGGTGATGGTGATGGTGATGATGGTGGGGGTGGTGATGATAATGGTGATGATGGTGGTGTTAATGATGATGGTGGGGGTGTTGATGGTGATGGTGATGGTGATGGTGATGATGGTGATGATGCTGATGATGATGGTGTGGTGGTAATGATGATGGTGGGGGTGTTGATGATGATGATGGTGGTGGTGGTGATGATGATATTGGTGGTGATGATTCTGCTAGAGGTGGTGATGATGGTATGGTGGTGGTGGTGACGATGGTGGTGGTGACGATGATGGTGGTGATGATGGTGGGGGTGGTGATGATAATGGTGATGGTGGTGTTAATGATGATGGTGGGGGTGTTGATGGTGATGATGATGGTGGTAATGATGATGGTGGTGGTGATGATGATGATGATGATGATGATGATATTGGTGGTGATGATTCTGCTAGAGGTGGTGATGATGGTATGGTGGTGGTGATGATGGTGGTGGTGACGATGATGATGATGGTGGGGGTGGTGATGGTGATGGTGGTGTTAATGATGATGGTGGGGGTGTTGATGGTGATGATGATGATGATGATGGTGATGATGATGATGATGGTGGTGGTAATAAATTCACCATTCTTACTTACATTTTTTTTTTATTTCTTACAGATGTAATTACTCCAAATGGCTTAAATATTAAGAAGTTCTCTGCAATGCACGAGTTTCAGAACCTTCACTCTCTGTACAAGTCCCGGATCCAGGAATTCATCCGTGGCCATTTCTACGGGTACAAAAAATCAATCTAAACATCATTTTAGTTACATCATGTCATATACTCCAGTCACATCAAGAGCTGCATTTACAATTCAGCAGTTACATCATGTATTATAACCCAGTCACATCCAGAGCTGCAACAACAGATCTCTAATTGCAGCTCCGTCTGTGACTGGAGTATCAGACATTATGTAACATAGGAGCAGTCAGGCACAGCTTCTTCTAAAAACATTTTGTAGTTTTTATAAATACAGTGTAAAGGGTTTCCCATAAATCAATAGTATAAGCAAATATAAGAAACTCTGTAATATGTAATAACCCCTCCAATACTGCCCCTGTGGTCCTCAGTAGTAATGGTGACCCCTCCAATACTGCCCCTGTGGTCCTCAGTAGTAATGGTGACCCCTCCAATACTGCCCCTGTGGTCCTCAGTAGTAATGGTGACCCCTCCAATACTTCCCCTGTGGTCCTCAGTAATAGTGACCCCTCCAATACTGCCCCTGTGGTCCTCAGTAGTAATGGTGACCCCTCCAATACTGCCCCTGTGGTCCTCAGTAGTAATGGTGACCCCTCCAATACTGCCCCTGTGGTCCTCAGTAGTAATGGTGACCCCTCCAATACTGCCCCTGTGGTCCTCAGTAGTAATGGTGACCCCTCCAATACTGCCCCTGTGGTCCTCAGTAGTAATGGTGACCCCTCCAATACTGCCCCTGTGGTCCTCAGTAGTAATAGTGACCCCTCCAATACTGCCCCTGTGGTCCTCAGTAGTAATGGTGACCCCTCCAATACTTCCCCTGTGGTCCTCAGTAATAGTGACCCCTCCAATACTGCCCCTGTGGTCCTCAGTAGTAATGGTGACCCCTCCAATACTGCCCCTGTGGTCCTCAGTAGTAATGGTGACCCCTCCAATACTGCCCCTGTGGTCCTCAGTAGTAATGGTGACCCCTCCAATACTGCCCCTGTGGTCCTCAGTAGTAATGGTGACCCCTCCAATACTGCCCCTGTGGTCCTCAGTAGTAATAGTGACCCCTCCAATACTTCCCCTGTGGTCCTCAGTAATAGTGACCCCTCCAATACTGCCCCTGTGGTCCTCAGTAATAGTGACCCCTCCAATACTGCCCCTGTGGTCCTCAGTAGTAATAGTGACCCCTCCAATACTGCCCCTGTGGTCCTCAGTAGTAATGGTGACCCCTCCAATACTTCCCCTGTGGTCCTCAGTAATAGTGACCCCTCCAATACTGCCCCTGTGGTCCTCAGTAATAGTGACCCCTCCAATACTGCCCCTGTGGTCCTCAGTAGTAATAGTGACCCCTCCAATACTGCCCCTGTGGTCCTCAGTAGTAATGGTGACCCCTCCAATACTGCCCCTGTGGTCCTCAGTAATAGTGACCCCTCCAATACTGCCCCTGTGGTCCTCAGTAGTAATGGTGACCCCTCCAATACTGCCCCTGTGGTCCTCAGTAATAGTGACCCCTCCAATACTTCCCCTGTGGTCCTCAGTAATAGTGACCCCTCCAATACTGTCCCTGTGGTCCTCAGTAGTAATGGTGACCCCTCCAATACTGCCCCTGTGGTCCTCAGTAATAGTGACCCCTCCAATACTGCCCCTGTGGTCCTCAGTAGTAATGGTGACCCCTCCAATACTGCCCCTGTGGTCCTCAGTAATAGTGACCCCTCCAATACTGCCCCTGTGGTCCTCAGTAGTAATGGTGACCCCTCCAATACTGCCCCTGTGGTCCTCAGTAATAGTGACCCCTCCAATACTGTCCCTGTGGTCCTCAGTAGTAATGGTGACCCCTCCAATACTGCCCCTGTGGTCCTCAGTAGTAATGGTGACCCCTCCAATACTGCCCCTGTGGTCCTCAGTAGTAATGGTGACCCCTCCAATACTGCCCCTGTGGTCCTCAGTAATAGTGACCCCTCCAATACTGCCCCTGTGGTCCTCAGTAGTAATGGTGACCCCTCCAATACTGCCCCTGTGGTCATCAGTAATAGTGACCCCTCCAATACTTCCCCTGTGGTCCTCAGTAATAGTGACCCCTCCAATACTGTCCCTGTGGTCCTCAGTAGTAATGGTGACCCCTCCAATACTGCCCCTGTGGTCCTCAGTAATAGTGACCCCTCCAATACTGCCCCTGTGGTCCTCAGTAGTAATGGTGACCCCTCCAATACTGCCCCTGTGGTCCTCAGTAATAGTGACCCCTCCAATACTGCCCCTGTGGTCCTCAGTAGTAATGGTGACCCCTCCAATACTGCCCCTGTGGTCCTCAGAAATAGTGACCCCTCCAATACTGCCCCTGTGGTCCTCAGTAGTAATGGTGACCCCTCCAATACTTCCCCCTGTGGTCCTCAGTAATAGTGACCCCTCCAATACTGTCCCTGTGGTCCTCAGTAGTAATGGTGACCCCTCCAATACTGCCCCTGTGGTCCTCAGTAATAGTGACCCCTCCAATACTGCCCCTGTGGTCCTCAGTAGTAATGGTGACCCCTCCAATACTGCCCCTGTGGTCCTCAGTAGTAATGGTGACCCTTCCAATCTTACCCCTGTGGTCGTCAATAGTAATGGTGTCCCCTCCAGTACTGCCCCTGTGGTCCTCAGTAGTAATGGTCACCCTTCCAATACCGCCCATGTAGTCCTCCGTAATAGTGGCCCCTCCAATACTACCCCTGTGGTCCTCAGTAATAGTGACCCCTCCAATACTGCCCCTGTGGTCCTCAGTAGTAATGGTGACCCCTCCAATACTGCCCCTGTGGTCCTCAGTAGTAATGGTGACCCCTCCAATACTGACCCTGTGGTCCTCAGTAGTAATGGTGACCCCTCCAATACTGCCCCTGTGGTCCTCAGTAGTAATGGTGACCCCTCCAATACTGCCCCTGTGGTACTGAGTAGTAATGGTGACCCCCTCCAATACTGCCCCTGTGGTCCTCAGTAGTAATACTGACCCCTCCAGTACTGCCCTGTGGACTTCAGTAGTAATGGTGACCCCTCCAATAATGCCCCTGTGGTCCTCAGTAATAGTGACCCCCTCCAATACTGCCCCTGTGGTCCTCAGTAATAGTGACCCCTCCAATACTGCCCCTGTGGTCCTCAGTATTACCTCTCTGGTAGTGGTGACCCAATATGAGTATATACCAGTAATAACCACCCTCTGTTTCTAGCACTGAGCCAGTTACTTACCCACTTACACTGATTTGCCCCCAGTCCCATCATTTTCTCATTTTATGTTCCAACCTTTTATGCAGCACAGGATCAAAGGATTTGGAAACGCCAAGATAAATGATATCTAATAACTCCCCCCAGTCTAGCCTAGAACTTACCTCCTCATAGAAGCTGATCATATCCGCATGGCTTTATCAAGGATCGGTCCTGTCACACTAATCTGGGGTTATACCTTCATTTTCATTGAGATACTCCACGATAGCGTCTCTTAGAAAACCTTCAAAATGTTACCCACAATAGAGATAAAACTTACAGCCCTATATTTTCGAGGCTCACTTTTGGACCCCTTTTTGAATATTGGCCAAACATTCTAGTAAGTGTTATATCTCACCCCAGTGCTGGATTCACAGCTACACTGCTCATTACTGCTGTATTATAGCTTCCACGCTGCTGCAGCTTCTAGTAAGTGTTATATCTCACCCCAGTGCTGGATTCAGAGCTACACTCCTCATTACTGCTGTATTATAGCCTCCACGCTGCTGCAGCTTCTAGTAAGTGTTATATCTCACCCCAGTGCTGGATTCACAGCTACACTCCTCATTACTGCTGTATTATAGCCTCCACGCTGCTGCAGCTTCTAGTAAGTGTTATATCTCACCCCAGTGCTGGATTCACAGCTACACTCCTCATTACTGCTGTATTATAGCTTCCACGCTGCTGCAGCTTCTAGTAAGTGTTATATCTCACCCCAGTGCTGGATTCACAGCTACACTCCTCATTACTGCTGTATTATAGCCTCCACGCTGCTGCAGCTTCTAGTAAGTGTTATATCTCACCCCAGTGCTGGATTCACAGCTACACTCCTCATTACTGCTGTATTATAGCCTCCACGCTGCTGCAGCTTCTAGTAAGTGTTATATCTCACCCCAGTGCTGGATTCACAGCTACACTCCTCATTACTGCTGTATTATAGCCTCCACGCTGCTGCAGCTTCTAGTAAGTGTTCTATCTCACCCCAGTGCTGGATTTACAGCTACACTCCTCATTACTGCTGTATTATAGCTTCCACGCTGCTGCAGCTTCTAGTAAGTGTTATATCTCACCCCAGTGCTGGATTCACAGCTACACTCCTCATTACTGCTGTATTATAGCCTCCACGCTGCTGCAGCTTCTAGTAAGTGTTCTATCTCACCCCAGTGCTGGATTTACAGCTACACTCCTCATTACTGCTGTATTATAGCCTCCACGCTGCTGCAGCTTCTAGTAAGTGTTATATCTCACCCCAGTGCTGGATTCACAGCTACACTCCTCATTACTGCTGTATTATAGCCTCCACGCTGCTGCAGCTTCTAGTAAGTGTTATATCTCACCCCAGTGCTGGATTCACAGCTACACTCCTCATTACTGCTGTATTATAGCCTCCACGCTGCTGCAGCTTCTAGTAAGTGTTATATCTCACCCCAGTGCTGGATTCACAGCTACACTCCTCATTACTGCTGTATTATAGCCTCCACGCTGCTGCAGCTTCTAGTAAGTGTTATATCTCACCCCAGTGCTGGATTTACAGCTACACTCCTCATTACTGCTGTATTATAGCTTCCACGCTGCTGCAGCTTCTAGTAAGTGTTATATCTCACCCCAGTGCTGGATTCACAGCTACACTCCTCATTACTGCTGTATTATAGCCTCCACGCTGCTGCAGCTTCTAGTAAGTGTTATATCTCACCCCAGTGCTGGATTCACAGCTACACTCCTCATTACTGCTGTATTATAGCCTCCACGCTGCTGCAGCTTCTAGTAAGTGTTATATCTCACCCCAGTGCTGGATTCACAGCTACACTCCTCATTACTGCTGTATTATAGCTTCCACGCTGCTGCAGCTTCTAGTAAGTGTTATATCTCACCCCAGTGCTGGATTCACAGCTACACTCCTCATTACTGCTGTATTATAGCCTCCACGCTGCTGCAGCTTCTAGTAAGTGTTATATCTCACCCCAGTGCTGGATTTACAGCTACACTCCTCATTACTGCTGTATTATAGCCTCCACGCTGCTGCAGCTTCTAGTAAGTGTTATATCTCACCCCAGTGCTGGATTCACAGCTACACTCCTCATTGTTGCTGTATTATAGCCTCCACGCTGCTGCAGCTTCTAGTAAGTGTTAAAACTCACCCCAGTGCTGTATTCACAGCTACACTCCTCATTACTGCTGTATTATAGCCTCCACGCTGCTGCAGCTTCTAGTAAGTGTTATATCTCACCCCAGTGCTGGATTCACAGCTACACTCCTCATTACTGCTGTATTATAGCCTCCACGCTGCTGCAGCTTCTAGTAAGTGTTATATCTCACCCCAGTGCTGGATTTACAGCTACACTCCTCATTACTGCTGTATTATAGCCTCCACGCTGCTGCAGCTTCTAGTAAGTGTTATATCTCACCCCAGTGCTGGATTCACAGCTACACTCCTCATTGTTGCTGTATTATAGCCTCCATGCTGCTGCAGCTTCTAGTAAGTGTTAAAACTCACCCCAGTGCTGGATTCACAGCTACACTCCTCATTACTGCTGTATTATAGCCTCCACGCTGCTGCAGCTTCTAGTAAGTGTTATATCTCACCCCAGTGCTGGATTCACAGCTACACTCCTCATTACTGCTGTATTATAGCCTCCACGCTGCTGCAGCTTCTAGTAAGTGTTCTATCTCACCCCAGTGCTGGATTTACAGCTACACTCCTAATTACTGCTGTATTATAGCTTCCACGCTGCTGCAGCTTCTAGTAAGTGTTATATCTCACCCCAGTGCTGGATTCACAGCTACACTCCTCATTACTGCTGTATTATAGCCTCCACGCTGCTGCAGCTTCTAGTAAGTGTTATATCTCACCCCAGTGCTGGATTCACAGCTACACTCCTCATTACTGCTGTATTATAGCCTCCACGCTGCTGCAGCTTCTAGTAAGTGTTATATCTCACCCCAGTGCTGGATTCACAGCTACACTCCTCATTACTGCTGTATTATAGCTTCCACGCTGCTGCAGCTTCTAGTAAGTGTTATATCTCACCCCAGTGCTGGATTTACAGCTACACTCCTCATTACTGCTGTATTATAGCTTCCACGCTGCTGCAGCTTCTAGTAAGTGTTATATCTCACCCCAGTGCTGGATTCACAGCTACACTCCTCATTACTGCTGTATTATAGCTTCCACGCTGCTGCAGCTTCTAGTAAGTGTTATATCTCACCCCAGTGCTGGATTCACAGCTACACTCCTCATTACTGCTGTATTATAGCCTCCACGCTGCTGCAGCTTCTAGTAAGTGTTATATCTCACCCCAGTGCTGGATTCACAGCTACACTCCTCATTACTGCTGTATTATAGCTTCCACACTGCTGCAGCTTCTAGTAAGTGTTATATCTCACCCCAGTGCTGGATTCACAGCTACACTCCTCATTACTGCTGTATTATAGCCTCCACGCTGCTACAGCTTCTAGTAAGTGTTATATCTCACCCCAGTGCTGGATTTACAGCTACACTCCTCATTACTGCTGTATTATAGCCTCCACGCTGCTGCAGCTTCTAGTAAGTGTTATATCTCACCCCAGTGCTGGATTCACAGCTACACTCCTCATTACTGCTGTATTATAGCCTCCACGCTGCTGCAGCTTCTAGTAAGTGTTATATCTCACCCCAGTGCTGGATTCAGAGCTACACTCCTCATTACTGCTGTATTATAGCCTCCACCCTGCTGCAGCTTCTAGTAAGTGTTATATCTCACCCCAGTGCTGGATTCACAGCTACACTCCTCATTACTGCTGTATTATAGCCTCCACGCTGCTGCAGCTTCTAGTAAGTGTTATATCTCACCCCAGTGCTGGATTCACAGCTACACTCCTCATTACTGCTGTATTATAGCCTCCACGCTGCTGCAGCTTCTAGTAAGTGTTATATCTCACCCCAGTGCTGGATTCACAGCTGCACTCCTCATTACTGCTGTATTATAGTCTCCACGCTGCTGCAGCTTCTAGTAAGTGTTATATCTCACCCCAGTGCTGGATTCACAGCTGCACTCCTCATTACTGCTGTATTATAGTCTCCACGCTGCTGCAGCTTCTAGTAAGTGTTATATCTCACCCCAGTGCTGCATTCACAGCTACACTCCTCATTACTGCTGTATTATAGCCTCCACGCTGCTGCAGCTTCTAGTAAGTGTTATATCTCACCCCAGTGCTGTATTCACAGCTACACTCCTCATTACTGCTGTATTATAGCCTCCACGCTGCTGCAGCTTCTAGTAAGTGTTATATCTCACCCCAGTGCTGGATTTACAGCTACACTCCTCATTACTGCTGTATTATAGCTTCCATGCTGCTGCAGCTTCTAGTAAGTGTTATATCTCACCCCAGTGCTGGATTCACAGCTACACTCCTCATTACTGCTGTATTATAGCCTCCACGCTGCTGCAGCTTCTAGTAAGTGTTATATCTCACCCCAGTGCTGGATTCACAGCTACACTCCTCATTACTGCTGTATTATAGCTTCCACGCTGCTGCAGCTTCTAGTAAGTGTTATATCTCACCCCAGTGCTGGATTCACAGCTACACTCCTCATTACTGCTCTATTATAGCTTCCACGCTGCTGCAGCTTCTAGTAAGTGTTATATCTCACCCCAGTGCTGGATTCACAGCTACACTCCTCATTACTGCTGTATTATAGCCTCCACGCTGCTGCAGCTTCTAGTAAGTGTTATATCTCACCCCAGTGCTGGATTTACAGCTACACTCCTCATTACTGCTGTATTATAGCTTCCACGCTGCTGCAGCTTCTAGTAAGTGTTATATCTCACCCCAGTGCTGGATTCACAGCTACACTCCTCATTACTGCTGTATTATAGCCTCCACGCTGCTGCAGCTTCTAGTAAGTGTTATATCTCACCCCAGTGCTGGATTCAGAGCTACACTCCTCATTACTGCTGTATTATAGCCTCCACCCTGCTGCAGCTTCTAGTAAGTGTTATATCTCACCCCAGTGCTGGATTCACAGCTACACTCCTCATTACTGCTGTATTATAGCCTCCACGCTGCTGCAGCTTCTAGTAAGTGTTATATCTCACCCCAGTGCTGGATTCACAGCTACACTCCTCATTACTGCTGTATTATAGCCTCCACGCTGCTGCATCTTCTAGTAAGTGTTATATCTCACCCCAGTGCTGGATTTACAGCTACATTCCTCATTACTGCTGTATTATAGCCTCCACGCTGCTGCAGCTTCTAGTAAGTGTTATATCTCACCCCAGTGCTGGATTCAGAGCTACACTCCTCATTACTGCTGTATTATAGCCTCCACCCTGCTGCAGCTTCTAGTAAGTGTTATATCTCACCCCAGTGCTGGATTCACAGCTACACTCCTCATTACTGCTGTATTATAGCCTCCACGCTGCTGCAGCTTCTAGTAAGTGTTATATCTCACCCCAGTGCTGTATTCACAGCTACACTCCTCATTACTGCTGTATTATAGCCTCCACGCTGCTGCAGCTTCTAGTAAGTGTTATATCTCACCCCAGTGCTGGATTTACAGCTACACTCCTCATTACTGCTGTATTATAGCCTCCACGCTGCTGCAGCTTCTAGTAAGTGTTATATCTCACCCCAGTGCTGGATTCACAGCTACACTCCTCATTACTGCTGTATTATAGCCTCCACGCTGCTGCAGCTTCTAGTAAGTGTTATATCTCACCCCAGTGCTGGATTCACAGCTACACTCCTCATTACTGCTGTATTATAGCCTCCACGCTGCTGCAGCTTCTAGTAAGTGTTATATCTCACCCCAGTGCTGGATTCACACCTACACTCCTCATTACTGCTGTATTATAGCCTCCACGCTGCTGCAGCTTCTAGTAAGTGTTACATCTCACCCCAGTGCTGGATTCACAGCTACACTCCTCATTACTGCTGTATTATAGCCTCCACGCTGCTGCAGCTTCTAGTAAGTGTTATATCTCACCCCAGTGCTGGATTCACACCTACACTGCTCATTACTGCTGTATTATAGCCTCCACGCTGCTGCAGCTTCTAGTAAGTATTACATCTCACCCCAGTGCTGGATTCACAGCTACACTCCTCATTAGTGCTGTATTATAGCCTCCACGCTGCTGCAGCTTCTAGTAAGTCTTATATCTCACCCCAGTGCTGGATTCACAGCTACACTCCTCATTACTGCTGTATTATAGCCTCCACGCTGCTGCAGCTTCTACTAAGTGTTATATCTCACCCCAGTGCTGGATTCAGAGCTACACTCCTCATTAGTGCTGTATTATAGCCTCCACGCTGCTGCAGCTTCTAGTAAGTGTTATATCTCACCCCAGTGCTGGATTCACACCTACACTCCTCATTACTGCTGTATTATAGCCTCCACGCTGCTGCAGCTTCTAGTAAGTGTTACATCTCACCCCAGTGCTGGATTCACAGCTACACTCCTCATTAGTGCTGTATTATAGCCTCCACGCTGCTGTAACTTCTAGTAAGTGTTAAATCTCATCCCAGTGCTGGAGTCACATATTTATTTGTACTATTGATTTATGGGCGGAAAAAATGAAACCATGGTTACATTCTAACCACTGTATAATGAAAAGTTCTGCAACTTCCTAATAAACTTTGTATTTCCACTTTATTTTTATTTTTTTTACATCTCTCCTTGTTGTCAGTGAATGAGGACATTGTTGTTTAGAACTGGAGGCTGAGATCTAATATTTCTGTCAGCTGAGGATTTGTTACAATGTATCAGTGTTGTTGTTCCTCTGTGAGTCTGGTCTCCAGGCTGAGGTGTGATGCGGCATCTTGCAATTACCGGGGTTCGCCTCTTCAGATGTTTATGGCATATCTCCAGATAATGCCCTAAATGTCTGATAGGTGAGGATTCTACATGTTCGGCAAGTCAAGACTGCGAGAGGAGACTAAGCGTAGAGATGACTCTCTCTATCCAGGTCTATGGAAGTTATGTGATTATATCCTAAATATAGTGGAAAAAGCCCATTAAATAATACTTCTGTTTGTGATCATTCAGACACCTGGACTTTAATCTGGACAAGACGCTGTTCTTCTTCATTGCCGGTCGCTACGAATATTCAAATAAAGGGGCCGACATATTCCTGGAGTCTCTGTCTAGACTGAACTTCCTGCTCCGGGTAAGTGTCTTATTATCCATAATAGATGAGTAGCTGTGACTGTATATAAGATGTGGGGATCTCATGTCTGATCACAGTGTAATTATATTATATATCAGTGATGTCAGTAACAGGGGGCGGGGCTGTGACAACCTCTCACACATGATATACAGGCTGGTTGTCAGTAGTAATAGAGGAATAGCTGTTACTGTATATAAGATGTGTGGATCTCATGTCTGATCACAATGTAATTATATTATATATCAGTGATGTCAGTAACAGGGGGCGGGGCTGTGACAACCTCTCACACATTATATACAGGCTGGTTGTCAGTAGTAATAGATGAATAGCTGTTACTGTATATAAGATGTGCGGATCTCATGTCTGATCACAGTGTAATTATATTATATATCAGTGATGTCAGTAACAGGGGGCGGGGCTGTGACAACCTCTCACACATGATATACAGGCTGGTTGTCAGTAGTAATAGATGAATAGCTGTTGCTCTATATAAGATGTGTGGATCTCATGTCTGATCACAGTGTAATTATATTATATATCAGTGATGTCAGTAACAGGGGGCGGGGCTGTGACAACCTCTCACACATGATATACAGGCTGGTTGTCAGTAGTAATAGATGAATAGCTGTTACTGTATATAAGATGTGTGGATCTCATGTCTGATCACAGTGTAATTATATATCAGTGATGTCAGTAACAGGGGGCGGAGCTGTGACAACCTCTCACACATGATATACAGGCTGGTTGTCAGTAACAGGGGTCGGGGCTGTGACAGCCTCTCACACATAATATACAGGCTGGTTGTCAGTAGTAATAGATGAATAGCTGTTACTGTATATAAGATGTGTGGATCTCATGTCTGATCACAGTGTAATTATATTATATATCAGTGATGTCAGTAACAGGGGGCGGAGCTGTGACAACCTCTCACACATGATATACAGGCTGGTTGTCAGTAGTAATAGATGAATAGCTGTTACTGTATATAAGATGTGTGGATCTCATGTCTGATCACAGTGTAATTATATTATATATCAGTGATGTCAGTAACAGGGGGCGGGGCTGTGACAACCTCTCACACATGATATACAGGCTGGTTGTCAGTAGTAATAGATGAATAGCTGTTACTGTATATAAGATGTGTGGATCTCATGTCTGATCACATGTAATTATATTATATATCAGTGATGTCAGTAACAGGGGGCGGGGCTGTGACAACCTCTCACACATGATATACAGGCTGGTTGTCAGTAGTAATAGATGAATAGCTGTTACTGTATATAAGATGTGTGGATCTCATGTCTGATCACATGTAATTATATTATATATCAGTGATGTCAGTAACAGGGGCGGGGCTGTGACAACCTCTCACACATGGTATACAGGCTGGTTGTCAGTAGTAATAGATGAATAGCTGTTACTGTATATAAGATGTGTGGATCTCATGTCTGATCACAGTGTAATTATATTATATATCAGTGATGTCAGTAACAGGGGGCGGAGCTGTGACAACCTCTCACACATGATATACAGGCTGGTTGTCAGTAGTAATAGATGAATAGCTGTCACTGTATATAAGATGTGTGGATCTCATGTCTGATCACATGTAATTATATTATATATCAGTGATGTCAGTAACAGGGGGCGGGGCTGTGACAACCTCTCATACATGATATACAGGCTGGTTGTCAGTAGTAATAGATGAGTAGCTGTGACTGTATATAAGATGTGTGGATCTCATGTCTGATCACATGTAATTATATTATATATCAGTGATGTCGGTAACAGGGGGCGGGGCTGTGACAACCTCTCATACATGATATACAGGCTGGTTGTCAGTAGTAATAGATGAATAGCTGTTACTGTATATAAAGTGTGTGTGGATTTTAGGACATGTAACAGGGGATTATATATTATTGGAGGAGTCACCTGATATAACGTCCTGTACATTATAACTCTTTCTTGTTTTGCGCAGGTTCATCGCAGTGATATTACGGTTGTGGTGTTTTTCATAATGCCAACCAAAACAAATAACTTCAATGTGGAGACGCTGAAGGGTCAGGCGATCAGGAAGCAGCTATGGTACGAGGATGTGACTGTGCTGTTGGGGGGGGGAGACGTGACTGTGCTGGCGGACGGGGGGGGCGTGACTGTGCTGGCGGGGCGGGACGTGACTGTGCTGGCGGGCTGGGGGGACGAGACTGTGCTGGCGGGCTGGGGGGACGAGACTGTGCTGGCGGGCGGGGGGGGACGTGACTGTGCTGGCGGGGGGGGGGACGTGACTGTGCTGGCGGGCGGGACGAGACTGTGCTGGCGGGCGGGGGGGGGGACGTGACTGTGCTGGCGGGCGGGGCGGGGACGTGACTGTGCTGGCGGGCGGGGCGGGGACGTGACTGTGCTGGCGGGCGGGGGGGGGACGTGACTGTGCTGGCGGCCGGGGGGGACGTGACTGTGCTGGCGGGCGGGGGGGTGGGACGTGACTGTGCTGGCGGCCGGGTGGGACGTGACTGTGCTGGCGGCCGGGTGGGACGTGACTGTGCTGGCGCGGGGGGGGGGGACGTGACTGTGCTGGCGGGCGGTGGGGGGGACGTGACTGTGCTGGCGGCCGGGGGGGACGTGACTGTGCTGGCGGGCGGGGGGGGGACGTGACTGTGCTGGCGGGCGGGGGGGGACGACGTGACTGTGCTGGCGGCCGGGGGGGACGTGACTGTGCTGGCGGGCGGGGGGGGGGACGTGACTGTGCTGGCGGCCGGGGGGGGACGTGACTGTGCTGGCGGGCGGGGGGGGGGGACGTGACTGTGCTGGCGGGCGGGGGGGGGGACGTGACTGTGCTGGCGGCCGGGGGGGACGTGACTGTGCTGGCGGGCGGGGGGGGACGTGACTGTGCTGGCGGGCGGGGGGGGACGTGACTGTGCTGGCGGGCGGTGGGGGGGACGTGACTGTGCTGGCGGCCGGGGGGGGGACGTGACTGTGCTGGCGGGCGGGGGGGGACGTGACTGTAACTGTGCTGGCGGGCGGGGGGGGGGGACGTGACTGTGCTGGCGGGCGGTGGGGGGGACGTGACTGTGCTGGCGGCCGGGGGGGGCACGTGACTGTGCTGGCGGCCGGGGGGGGACGTGACTGTGCTGGCGGCCGGGGGGGGACGTGACTGTGCTGGCGGGCGGGGGGGGGACGTGACTGTGCTGGCGGCCGGGGGGGGACGTGACTGTGCTGGCGGCCGGGGGGGGACGTGACTGTGCTGGCGGCCGGGGGGGGACGTGACTGTGCTGGCGGGCGGTGGGGGGACGTGACTGTGCTGGCGGGCGGTGGGGGGACGTGACTGTGCTGGCGGCCGGGGGGGACGTGACTGTGCTGGCGGGGGGGCACTTTTATTGGTTTCTGTACATTGACATCAGATATTATAAGATTTCATGTGAGATTGATGTTGTTTCAGGGACACGGCGCACACCGTGAAGGAGAAGTTTGGGAAGAAGTTATATGAAGCTTTGCTGAGGTGGGTGTCTCACTAATAAGGGGTCTCCCCCAGAAATCCCAGTATGTATTTATATGTGTGTGTGTGTGTGTATATATATATATCAGCCGTATCTGTGTGTAGGAAAGCTGGTTGATGAGGATATTGCCGGGTGACGAGGATATTGCCGGGTGACGAGGATATTACCGGGTGACGGGGATATTACCGCGTGACGGGGATATTACCGGGTGATGATGATATTGCCGGGTGACGAGGATATTGCCGGGTGACGGGGATATTGCCGGGTGACGGGGATATTGCCGGGTGATGAGGATATTGCCGGGTGATGAGGATATTACCGGGTGACGAGGATATTGCCGGGTGACGGGGATATTGCCGGGTGACGGGGATATTACCGGGTGATGATGATATTGCCGGGTGACGAGGATATTGCCGGGTGACGGGGATATTGCCGGGTGACGGGGATATTGCCGGGTGACGAGGATATTACCGGGTGATGATGATGATATTACCGGGTGATGATGATGATATTACTGGGCGATGATGATATTACCGGGCGATGATGATATTACCAGGCGACGATGCTATTACCGGGTGACGATGCTATTACCGGGTGACGAGGATATTACCGGGTGACGAGGATATTACCGGGTGACGAGGATATTACCGGGTGACGAGGATATTACCGGGTGACGAGGATATTAGCGGGTGACGAGGATATTAGCGGGTGACGATGATGATATTACCGGGTGACGATGATGATATTACCGGGTGATGATGATGATATTACCGGGTGATGATGATGATATTACCGGGTGATGATGATGATATTACCGGGTGATGATGATGATATTACCGGGTGATGATGAGGATATTACCGGGTGATGATGAGGATATTACCGGGTGATGATGAGGATATTACCGGGTGATGATGAGGATATTACCTTGTGATGATGAGGATATTACCTTGTGATGATGATGATATTACCGGCTGATGATGATGATATTACCGGGTGATGATGATATTACCGGGTGATGATGATATTACCGGGTGATGATGATGATATTACCGGGTGATGATGATATTACCGGGTGATGATGATGATATTACCGGGTGATGATGATGATATTACCGGGTGATGATGATGATATTACCGGATGATGATGATATTACCGGGTGATGACGAGGATATTACCGGGCGACGAGGATATTACCGGGCGACGAGGATATTACCGGGCGATGAGGATATTACCGGGCGATGATGAAATTACCGGGCGATGATGATATTACCGGGCGATGATGCTATTACCGGGCGATGATGCTATTACCGGGCGATGAGGATATTACCGGGCGACGATGATATTACCGGGCGACGATGATATTACCGGGCGATGACAAGGATATTACCGGGTGATGATGATGATATTACCGGGTGATGAGGATATTGCCGGGTGATGAGGATATTGCCGGGTGATGATGATGATATTACCGGGTGATGATGATGATATTACCGGGCGATGATGATATTACCGGGCGATGAGGCTATTACCGGGCGATGAGGATATTACCGGGCGACGATGATATTACCGGGTGATGATGATATTACCGGGCGATGACAAGGATATTACCGGGTGATGATGATGATATTACCGGGTGATGAGGATATTGCCGGGTGATGAGGATATTGCCGGGTGATGATGATGATATTACCGGGTGATGATGATGATATTACCGGGCGATGATGATATTACCGGGTGATGAGGATATTGCCGGGTGATGATGATGCTATTACCGGGTGATGAGGATATTACCGGGTGATGAGGATATTACCGGGTGATGAGGATATTACCGGGTGATGAGGATATTACCGGGTGATGATGCTATTACCGGGTGATGATGCTATTACCGGGTGATGAGGATATTACTGATCCTGTTCTTGTGGTTGATACATAATAACCTCTGTACAACGTTCCTCATGTGGAGATTATCCTAATATAACGTATAGGGAGGGTCATACATAATATCTTATAATACGTCTCTCATCAGGGGGGAAATACCCGATCTAAACAAGATTTTGGACCGAGATGACCTGACGATCATGAAGAGGGCGATATTTTCCACACAGGTATAGGAATATCTGACCTCAATAGCACACGTGTCATATGTATATGTGTACATGGCAAAGTTTGGGGAGGCTCCTGGACAAAACAGTGTGCTGGGCCACCCGCCTGATAGCATAAAAGATGGTGCCATACAATAATAATAGTGTTATACAGAGCTCAGATAATAGTGTTATACAGAGGTCAGATAATAGTGTTATACAGAGGTCAGATAATAGTGTTATACAGAGGTCAGATAATAGTGTTATACAGAGGTCAGATAATAGTGTTATACAGAGGTCAGATAATAGTGTTATACAGAGCTCAGATAATAGTGTTATACAGAGGTCAGATAATAGTGTTATACAGAGGTCAGATAATAGTGTTATACAGAGGTCAGATAATAGTGTTATACAGAGCTCAGATAATAGTGTTATACAGCGGTCAGATAATAGTGTTATACAGAGGTCAGATAATAGTGTTATACAGAGGTCAGATAATAGTGTTATACAGAGGTCAGATAATAGTGTTATACAGAGGTCAGATAATAGTGTTATACAGAGGTCAGATAATAGTGTTATACAGAGGTCAGATAATAGTGTTATACAGAGGTCAGATAATAGTGTTATACAGAGGTCAGATAATAGTGTTATACAGAGGTCAGATAATAGTGTTATACAGAGGTCAGATAATAGTGTTATACAGAGGTCAGATAATAGTGTTATACAGCGCTCAGATAATAGTGTTATACAGAGGTCAGATAATAGTGTTATACAGAGGTCAGATAATAGTGTTATACAGAGGTCAGATAATAGTGTTATACAGAGGTCAGATAATAGTGTTATACAGAGGTCAGATAATAGTGTTATACAGAGGTCAGATAATAGTGTTATACAGCGCTCAGATAATAGTGTTATACAGAGGTCAGATAATAGTGTTATACAGAGGTCAGATAATAGTGTTATACAGAGCTCAGATAATAGTGTTATACAGAGGTCAGATAATAGTGTTATACAGAGGTCAGATAGTAGTGTTATACAGAGGTCAGATAATAGTGTTATACAGAGCTCAGATAATAGTGTTATACAGAGGTCAGATAATAGTGTTATACAGAGGTCAGATAATAGTGTTATACAGAGGTCAGATAATAGTGTTATACAGAGCTCAGATAATAGTGTTATACAGAGGTCAGATAGTAGTGTTATACAGCGCTCAGATAATAGTGTTATACAGAGGTCAGATAGTAGTGTTATACAGAGGTCAGATAGTAGTGTTATACAGAGCTCAGATAATAGTGTTATACAGAGGTCAGATAATAGTGTTATACAGAGGTCAGATAATAGTGTTATACAGAGCTCAGATAATAGTGTTATACAGCGCTCAGATAATAGTGTTATACAGCGCTCAGATAATAGTGTTATACAGAGGTCAGATAATAGTGTTATACAGAGGTCAGATAATAGTGTTATACAGCGGTCAGATAATAGTGTTATACAGAGGTCAGATAATAGTGTTATACAGAGGTCAGATAATAGTGTTATACAGAGCTCAGATAATAGTGTTATACAGAGGTCAGATAGTAGTGTTATACAGAGGTCAGATAATAGTGTTATACAGAGGTCAGATAGTAGTGTTATACAGAGGTCAGATAGTAGTGTTATACAGAGGTCAGATAATAGTGTTATACAGAGCTCAGATAATAGTGTTATACAGAGGTCAGATAATAGTGTTATACAGAGGTCAGATAATAGTGTTATACAGAGCTCAGATAATAGTGTTATACAGCGCTCAGATAATAGTGTTATACAGAGGTCAGATAATAGTGTTATACAGAGGTCAGATAATAGTGTTATACAGAGGTCAGATAGTGTTATACAGAGGTCAGATAATAGTGTTATACAGAGGTCAGATAATAGTGTTATACAGAGGTCAGATAATAGTGTTATACAGAGGTCAGATAATAGTGTTATACAGAAGTCAGATAATAGTGTTATACAGAGGTCAGATAATAGTGTTATACAGAGGTCAGATAATAGTGTTATACAGAGGTCAGATAATAGTGTTATACAGAGAGCTCAGATAATAGTGTTATACAGAGCTCAGATAATAGTGTTATACAGAGCTCAGATAATAGTGTTATACAGAGGTCAGATAATAGTGTTATACAGAGGTCAGATAATAGTGTTATACAGAGGTCAGATAATAGTGTTATACAGAGGTCAGATAATAGTGTTATACAGAGCTCAGATAATAGTGTTATACAGAGGTCAGATAATAGTGTTATACAGAGGTCAGATAATAGTGTTATACAGAGGTCAGATAGTAGTGTTATACAGAGGTCAGATAATAGTGTTATACAGAGGTCAGATAATAGTGTTATACAGAGGTCAGATAATAGTGTTATACAGCGCTCAGATAATAGTGTTATACAGAGGTCAGATAATAGTGTTATACAGAGGTCAGATAATAGTGTTATACAGAGGTCAGATAGTGTTATACAGAGGTCAGATAATAGTGTTATACAGAGGTCAGATAATAGTGTTATACAGAGCTCAGATAATAGTGTTATACAGAGGTCAGATAATAGTGTTATACAGAGCTCAGATAATAGTGTTATACAGCGCTCAGATAATAGTGTTATACAGAGGTCAGATAATAGTGTTATACAGAGGTCAGATAATAGTGTTATACAGAGGTCAGATAATAGTGTTATACAGCGCTCAGATAATAGTGTTATACAGAGGTCAGATAATAGTGTTATACAGAGGTCAGATAATAGTGTTATACAGAGGTCAGATAATAGTGTTATACAGAGGTCAGATAATAGTGTTATACAGAGGTCAGATAATAGTGTTATACAGAGGTCAGATAATAGTGTTATACAGAGGTCAGATAATAGTGTTATACAGAGGTCAGATAATAGTGTTATACAGAGGTCAGATAATAGTGTTATACAGAGGTCAGATAATAGTGTTATACAGAGGTCAGATAATAGTGTTATACAGAGGTCAGATAATAGTGTTATACAGAGGTCAGATAATAGTGTAATGTAATATAATATATGAAGGCATTTTGGACGCCGCTGATCGGACTGAACTTCTGTCACTTCAATTCCGCGTTCTTAACTTCTATTTCAGCGCCAGTCGCTTCCTCCAATCACCACACACAACATGGTGGACGACTCCACGGATCCGATTCTTAACACAGTCCGGCGGATGGGCCTCTTCAACGGTCGGACGGACAGAGTGAAGGTCGGTGACTTGTCCAAAACGCAACCCCAGAACTTGTCAGATCGTTCCCTGGGGTTCTAGAGCATAAATATTCATCATCCGTGACTGCGCCATGAAGACCTCTGTGGGATGATGAGGGTCCGCAGTGGGGCCGGGGTCAGAACTTGTGTCACATTGATTTCTGTGTATTATGTATCACAGGTGATTGTGCATCCAGAGTTCCTGTCCTCCACCAGCCCCCTCCTACCACTCGACTACGAGGAGTTTGTACGAGGCTGTCACCTGGGAGTCTTCCCCTCATACTATGAGCCCTGGGGGTACACACCTGGTGAGTAGTGGTCCTGGGTATATACACCTGGTGAGTAGTGGTCCTGGGTATATACACCTGGTGAGTAGTGGTCCTGGGTATATACACCTGGTGAGTAGTGGTCCTGGGTATATACACCTGGTGAGTAGTGGTCCTGGGTATATACACCTGGTGAGTAGTGGTCCTGGGTATATACACCTGGTGAGTAGTGGTCCTGGGTATATACACCTGGTGAGTAGTGGTCCTGGGTATATACACCTGGTGAGTAGTGGTCCTGGGTATGTACACCTGGTGAGTAGGGGTCCTGGGTATATACACCTGGTGAGTAGTGGTCCTGGGTATATACACCTGGTGAGTAGTGGTCCTGGGTATATACACCTGGTGAGTAGGGGTCCTGGGTATGTACACCTGGTGAGTAGGGGTCCTGGGTATATACACCTGGTGAGTAGGGGTCCTGGGTATGTACACCTGGTGAGTAGTGGTCCTGGGTATATACACCCGCTGAGCGGTAGTCCGGGGTATATACACCTGGTGAGTAGTGGTCCTGGGTATATACACCTGGTGAGTAGTGGTCCTGGGTATATACACCTGGTGAGTAGGGGTCCTGGGTATGTACGCCTGGTGAGCGGTGGTCCTGGGTATATACACCGCTGAGCGGTAGTCCGGGGTATATACACCCGCTGAGCGGTAGTCCGGGGTATATACACCCGCTGAGTGGTGGTCCGGGGTATATACACCCGCTGAGCGGTAGTCCGGGTATATACACCCGCTGAGCGGTAGTCCGGGGTATATACACTCGCTGAGCGGTAGTCCGGGGTATATACACCCGCTGAGTGGTGGTCCGGGGTATATACACCCGCTGAGCGGTAGTCCGGGTATATACACCCGCTGAGCGGTAGTCCGGGGTATATACATCCGCTGAGTGGTAGTCCGGGGTATATACACTCGCTGAGCGGTAGTCCGGGGTATATACATCCGCTGAGCGGTAGTCCGGGGTATATACATCCGCTGAGTGGTAGTCCGGGGTATATACACCCGCTGAGCAGTAGTCCGGGGTATATACACCCGCTGAGCAGTAGTCCGGGGTATATACACCCGCTGAGCAGTAGTCCGGGTATATACACCCGCTGAGCGGTAGTCCGGGGTATATACACCCGCTGAGCAGTAGTCCGGGGTATATACACCCGCTGAGCAGTAGTCCGGGTATATACACCCGCTGAGCGGTAGTCCGGGGTATATACATCCGCTGAGTGGTAGTCCGGGGTATATACACTCGCTGAGCGGTAGTCCGGGGTATATACATCCGCTGAGTGGTAGTCCGGGGTATATACACCCGCTGAGCAGTAGTCCGGGGTATATATACCCGCTGAGTGGTGGTTTGGGGTCAGTGGCCCTGTGGACGTGGCACGCTGTGATTTCTGGCGCAGTTTATCATGTGCAGCCTCTTATGATAGAATCAGTCACAGGTCATTGAATCAATATTTTCTCCTGTTGTCCAGCGGCCTCCTCCCCGCATGGACTTATATACATTACTCTCCACCCACCACATATAGATACATTTGCCCCATGCCCCTTTCACTTAACCCTCCAATCCCTATAAAAATAGCCTTTACATTACGTTGGCCTTACTTTTCCATTATTGAGCTGCTCATCCCCCATTATATGCAGCATCATTTACAATGCGGAGACCCTCACCGTGCGCCAATTACCACATCTACAAGGAATAAACACCCACAAGATAATCAAATGTGTCCACAGTGACGGATTCACAGCGGCGAGCGAGAGTGCACCCGAAATACTCCCCACATTATACAGCGAGGAAGCACTACAACCCCCAGCATCTATTTATCAGTTAATAACAACACGAGCGAGAAATGTAAATGGTAGCAAACATCCAGCTGTGTAAACAGGACTAAGGGCGTGGGGTTCCGTTCACAGGTTCTGCTGGAGTCTAGACCTTTCCGTCTGAGAAATCCATCAACGGAAAACCAGAGCTTCCGTCTGCTTTATTATTGATTTCAATGGTTTTGCTTCTGTTGCTAATTGTTTCCGTTTCGTTTTTTTTTGCGGAAACAATAGCGCAGTCGACCAGGCTCTTAATTTCGTCAAACAAATGGAAACCTTACGGAACAGAGAGTTTTCCGTTGATGGATTCCTCAGACGGAAAGGTCTAGCAGAACCCATGAACGGAACCCAACGCTGGTGTGAACAGGACCCAATACAGTTCACATTTTCATTGTTTATTTAATAAATATCATGGGGCCCCTGGTGAAGCTGCGACATTACATAACACCTCATCCCTGCAGTAGAGCGGAGTGATATCACTCATTAACCCCACGTTACAGATTACAAATACTAACTATTCTGCTGGTGGAGTCACTGTGTACATACATTACATTACTTATCCTGCACTGATCCTGAGTTACATCCTGTATTATACTCCAGAGCTGCACTCACTATTCTGCTGGTGGAGTCACTGTGTACATACATTACATTACTTATCCTATACTGATCCGGAGTTATATCCTGTATTATACTCCAGAGCTGCACTCACTATTCTGCTGGTGGAGTCACTGTGTACATACATTACTTATCCTGCACTGATCCTGAGTTATATCCTGTATTATACTCCGGAGCTGCACTCACTATTCTGCTGGTGGAGTCACTGTGTACATACATTACATTACTTATCCTGTACTGATCCCGAGTTACATCCTGTATTATACTCCGGAGCTGCACTCACTATTCTGCTGATGGAGTCACTGTGTACATACATTACTTATCCTGTACTGATCCTGAGTTACATCCTGTATTATACTCCAGAGCTGCACTCACTATTCTGCTGGTGGAGTCACTGTGTACTTACATTACATTACTTATCCTGTACTGATCCTGAGTTATATCCTGTATTATACTCCAGAGCTGCACTCACTATTCTGCTGGTGGAGTCACTGTGTACATACATTACATTACTTATCCTGTACTGATCCCGAGTTACATCCTGTATTATACTCCGGAGCTGCACTCACTATTCTGCTGATGGAGTCACTGTGTACATACATTACTTATCCTGTACTGATCCTGAGTTACATCCTGTATTATACTCCAGAGCTGCACTCACTATTCTGCTGGTGGAGTCACTGTGTACATACATTACATTACTTATCCTGTACTGATCCTGAGTTATATCCTGTATTATACTCCAGAGCTGCACTCACTATTCTGCTGGTGGAGTCACTGTGTACATACATTACTTATCCTGTACTGATCCTGAGTTATATCCTGTATTATACTCCAGAGCTGCACTCACTATTCTGCTGGTGGAGTCACTGTGTACATACATTACTTATCCTGTACTGATCCTGAGTTATATCCTGTATTATACTCCAGAGCTGCACTCACTATTCTGCTGGTGGAGTCACTGTGTACATACATTACTTATCCTGTACTGATCCTGAGTTATATCCTGTATTATACTCCAGAGCTGCACTCACTATTCTGCTGGTGGAGTCACTGTGTACATACATTACATTACTTATCCTGTACTGATCCTGAGTTACATCCTGTATTATACTCCAGAGCTGCACTCACTATTCTGCTAGTGGAGTCACTGTGTACATACATTACATTACTTATCCTGTACTGATCCTGAGTTACATCCTGTATTATACTCCAGAGCTGCACTCACTATTCTGCTGGTGGAGTCACTGTGTACATACATTACATTACTTATCCTGTACTGATCCTGAGTTATATCCTGTATTATACTCCAGAGCTGCTCTCACTATTCTGCTGGTGGAGTCACTGTGTACATACATTACTTATCCTGTACTGATCCTGAGTTATATCCTGTATTATACTCCAGAGCTGCACTCACTATTCTGCTGGTGGAGTCACTGTGTACATACATTACTTATCCTGTACTGATCCTGAGTTATATCCTGTATTATACTCCAGAGCTGCACTCACTATTCTGCTGGTGGAGTCACTGTGTACATACATTACATTACTTATCCTGTACTGATCCTGAGTTACATCCTGTATTATACTCCAGAGCTGCACTCACTATTCTGCTAGTGGAGTCACTGTGTACATACATTACATTACTTATCCTGTACTGATCCTGAGTTACATCCTGTATTATACTCCAGAGCTGCACTCACTATTCTGCTGGTGGAGTCACTGTGTACATACATTACATTACTTATCCTGTACTGATCCTGAGTTATATCCTGTATTATACTCCGGAGCTGCACTCACTATTCTGCTGGTGGAGTCACTGTGTACATACATTACATTACATATCCTGTACTGATCCTGAGTTATATCCTGTATTATACTCCAGAGCTGCACTCACTATTCTGCTGGTGGAGTCACTGTGTACATACATTACATTACTTATCCTGTACTGATCCTGAGTTACATCCTGTATTATACTGCAGAGCTGCACTCACTATTCTGCTGGTGGAGTCACTGTGTACATACATTACATTACTTATCCTGTACTGATCGAGTTTTATCCTGTATTATACTTCAGAGCTGCACTCAGTATTCTGTCTTGTTATTGGAAGTAGCCAGCTTAGTTGAGCTCATCCAGTGTGCCGGGGCTGGAGGTTTTTCCCATTTCAGATGCACCAGTCCTAGTGTAACGATGACCCTTCCCAGAATGCAAATTACCAGTGAACAACAAACTATTCACCGTGCCCGTCCGTGTAGCTGCAGTACCGGACATGCCCACCATGTGGCATCTTTTTGAGCTTTGCTACATTCACAGCAGTTACTCTTTATATCATATATTATATGTATCCTAAAACAGGCAGAAGTGAAGGTTTAATGACCCAGTATAAGTGATCAGCGGCTAATGTGCTGCTGATCAATGTTCCGGATGCTGCTGCCTCAGTTACTGTAGATTATGAGTTGTCAGGAATTATGGGGGATTGTATTGATTTCTTCCAGCTGAATGCACAGTGATGGGAATCCCCAGCGTCACCACCAACCTCTCTGGATTTGGCTGCTTCATGCAGGAACATGTGGCTGACCCAGCTGCTTATGGTAAACAATCCGACCTTCCTTAATTACTCTGTGCTGCTGTGGTCTCTAAATCTTCCCACATTTATCCTTTTCTCCCCGTTTAGTGATATACTCCTACCCTGGATCAGCAGGCATAGGTTACACGTGATAATTTGTTGTTATATTTTAGGCATTTACATTGTGGATCGTAGATTCCGCTCTCCTGATGAATCGTGTAATCAGCTGACCCAAATCCTGTATTCATTCTGCCAGCAATCACGGCGCCAACGGATCATCCAACGGAACCGAACAGAACGACTGTCAGATCTGCTGGACTGGAGATACCTCGGGCGAGTAAGTTACAGCCATTGTCCTACTCATGTAATATAACCTGGGTAACTTCTGTATATACAGTATATAGGAACCATATACATAAATATATATACACTGCACAGTACCACTTCTCCTGTCCTGTATACTGGGTGTAATTCTCAGTATCTGTATTATTCTGTATATATATACACTGCACAGTATCACTTCTCCTGTCCTGTATACTGGGTGTAATTCTCAGTGTCTATATTATTCTGTATATATATACACTGCACAGTATCACTTCTCCTGTCCTGTATACTGGGTGTAGTTCTCAGTATCTGTATTATTCTGTGTATATATACACTGCACAGTACCACTTCTCCTGTCTGTATACTGGGTGTAATTCTCAGTATCTGTATTATTCTGTATATATAGACACTGCACAGTACCACTTCTCCTGTCCTGTATACTGGGTGTAATTCTCAGTATCTGTATTATTCTGTATATATACACTGCACAGTACCGCTTCTCCTGTCCTGTATACTGGGTGTAATTCTCAGTCTCTGTATTATTCTGTATATATATACACACTGCACAGTACCACTTCTCCTGTCCTGTATACTGGGTGTAATTCTCAGTATCTGTATTATTCTGTATATATAGACACTGCACAGTACCGCTTCTCCTGTCCTGTATACTGGGTGTAATTCTCAGTCTCTGTATTATTCTGTATATATATACACACTGCACAGTACCACTTCTCCTGTCCTGTATACTGGGTGTAATTCTCAGTATCTGTATTATTCTGTATATATATATACACTGCACAGTACCACTTCTCCTGTCCTGTATACTGGGTGTAATTCTCAGTTTCTGTATTATTCTGTATATATGGACACTGCACAGTACCACTTCTCCTGTCCTGTATACTGGGTGTAATTCTCAGTATCTGTATTATTCTGTATGTATATATGGACACTGCACAGCACCACTTCTCCTGTCCTGTATACTGGGTGTAATTCTCAGTTTCTGTATTATTCTGTATATATGGACACTGCACAGTACCACTTCTCCTGTCCTGTATACTGGGTGTAATTCTCAGTATCTGTATTATTCTGTATATATGGACACTGCACAGTACCACTCCTCCTGTCCTGTATACTGGGTGTAATTCTCAGTATCTGTATTATTCTGTATATATGGACACTGCACAGTACCACTTCTCCTGTCCTGTATACTGGGTGTAATTCTCAGTATCTGTATTATTCTGTATATATATATACACTGCACAGTACCACTTCTCCTGTCCTGTATACAGGGTGTAATTCTCAGTATCTGTATTATTCTGTATATATACACTGCACAGTACCACTTCTCCTGTCCTGTATACTGGGTGTAATTCTCAGTATCTGTATTATTCTGTGTATATATACACTGCACAGTACCACTTCTCCTGTCCTGTATACTGGGTGTAATTCTCAGTATCTGTATTATTCTGTATATATGGACACTGCACAGTACCACTCCTCCTGTCCTGTATACTGGGTGTAATTCTCAGTATCTGTATTATTCTGTATGTATATATGGACACTGCACAGTACCACTTCTCCTGTCCTGTATACTGGGTGTAATTCTCAGTATCTGTATTATTCTGTATATATATACACTGCACAGTACTACTTCTCCTGTCCTGTATACTGGGTGTAATTCTCAGTATCTGTATTATTCTGTATATATGGACACTGCACAGTACCACTTCTCCTGTCCTGTATACTGGGTGTAATTCTCAGTATCTGTATTATTCTGTGTATATATATACTGCACAGTACCACTTCTCCTGTCCTGTATACTGGGTGTAATTCTCAGTATCTGTATTATTCTGTATATATATACACTGCACAGTACCACTCCTCCTGTCCTGTATACTGGGTGTAATTCTCAGTATCTGTATTATTCTGTGTATATATATACTGCACAGTACCACTTCTCCTGTCCTGTATACTGGGTGTAATTCTCAGTATCTGTATTATTCTGTGTATATATATACTGCACAGTACCACTTCTCCTGTCCTGTATACTGGGTGTAATTCTCAGTATCTGTATTATTCTGTATATATACACACTGCACAGCACCACTTCTCCTGTCCTGTATACTGGGTGTAATTCTCAGTATCTGTATTATTCTGTATATATACACACTGCACAGTACCCGCTTCTTTTTTGTGGGTGTTTCGGTATGAATATTTGATCCTTCTTTCTTCACACTTTTTTCTCCGCAGTTTTATATGCACGGAAGACACTTGGCCCTTTGCAGAATGTTCCCGGAGAAGTTTGAGATGGAGCCGAGAGCGCCCCCTAAGGTGATGAACCTGCGTCGTCAGAAAGTGATGACAAGACTTGTAGATTTTTTAAAGGATTTTTCTTTTCTCCAGACTTTAAAATCCCATTTCTGTGCATCCTGAGCTTCCTGGTACCTTAATATAGGCAGGGGGGATAGGAGAGGTTACTCTACATAATGCAGATATTTGCGTTCAGGGTGTGTAGAAAGCTGGGTGACCGCTCCTCTGGGCAGTGAGATGGCAGTCATTAGTGGTTGTGTCTCAGCATCAGGTACCTCGTAGATGGCAGAGGGGATGACTCGGTGGCTGCTGCAGAATTTGTTGTGTTCTGGGGAGAGAATCATCTCCGCTCATCAGGATTCCTCAAATCTTCTCTCAGTAAATAACATTTTATTGCCTCGGATCAATAACATCATAAATGAGTGCGGAGCGCGGGGACATGACCATAACTCACCTGGAAAATATGGCAATAAGTGTGATAAATGGAGGCAGCAAAGGTAATGGGGAGTCCGTTGATGCATCGTCATCTCCTCTTAGTCACCGACTACAATCTGTCATTACATCATATGTGTGACTGATATCAGCCGCTCCTCTTATATCACTCCAGCACTATTATATCCTCCAGAGACATTACATCATATGTGTGACTGATATCAGCCGCTCCTCTTATATCACTCCAGCACTATTATATCCTCCAGAGACATTACATCATATATGTGACTGATATCAGCCGCTCCTCTTATATCACTCCAGTACTATTATATCCTCCAGAGACATTACATCATATGTGTGACTGATATCAGCCGCTCCTCTTATATCACTCCAGTACTATTATATCCTCCAGAGACATTACATCATATGTGACTGATATCAGCCGCTCCTCTTATATCACTCCAGTACTATTATATCCTCCAGAGACATTACATCATATGTGTGACTGATATCAGCCGCTCCTCTTATATCACTCCAGTACTATTATATCCTCCAGAGACATTACATCATATGTGTGACTGATATCAGCCGCTCCTCTTATATCACTCCAGCACTATTATATCCTCCAGAGACATTACATCATATGTGTGACTGATATCAGCCGCTCCTCTTATAACACTCCAGCACTATTATATCCTCCAGAGACATTACATCATATGTGTGACTGATATCAGCCGCTCCTCTTATATCACTCCAGCACTATTATATCCTCCAGAGACATTACATCATATGTGACTGATATCAGCCGCTCCTCTTATATCACTCCAGTACTATTATATCCTCCAGAGACATTACATCATATGTGTGACTGATATCAGCCGCTCCTCTTATAACACTCCAGCACTATTATATCCTCCAGAGACATTACATCATATGTGTGACTGATATCAGCCGCTCCTCTTATAACACTCCAGCACTATTATATCCTCCAGAGACATTACATCATATGTGTGACTGATATCAGCCGCTCCTCTTATATCACTCCAGCACTATTATATCCTCCAGAGACATTACATCATATGTGACTGATATCAGCCGCTCCTCTTATATCACTCCAGCACTATTATATCCTCCAGAGACATTACATCATATGTGACTGATATCAGCCGCTCCTCTTATATCACTCCAGCACTATTATATCCTCCAGAGACATTACATCATAGGTGTGACTGATATCAGCCGCTCCTCTTATAACACTCCAGCACTATTATATCCTCCAGAGACATTACATCATAGGTGTGACTGATATCAGCCGCTCCTCTTATATCACTCCAGTACTATTATATCCTCCAGAGACATTACATCATATGTGACTGATATCAGCCGCTCCTCTTATATCACTCCAGTACTATTATATCCTCCAGAGACATTACATCATGTGTGACTGATATCAGCCGCTCCTCTTATATCACTCCAGCACTATTATATCCTCCAGAGACATTACATCATATGTGTGACTGATATCAGCCGCTCCTCTTATATCACTCCAGCACTATTATATCCTCCAGAGACATTACATCATATATGTGACTGATATCAGCCGCTCCTCTTATAACAGTCCAGTACTATTATATCCTCCAGAGACATTACATCATATGTGTGACTGATATCAGCCGCTCCTCTTATATCACTCCAGTACTATTATATCCTCCAGAGACATTACATCATATGTGTGACTGATATCAGCCGCTCCTCTTATATCACTCCAGTACTATTATATCCTCCAGAGACATTACATCATATGTGACTGATATCAGCCGCTCCTCTTATATCACTCCAGTACTATTATATCCTCCAGAGACATTACATCATATGTGACTGATATCAGCCGCTCTCTTATATCACTCCAGTACTATTATATCCTCCAGAGACATTACATCATATGTGACTGATATCAGCCGCTCCTCTTATAACACTCCAGCACTATTATATCCTCCAGAGACATTACATCATATGTGTGACTGATATCAGCCGCTCCTCTTATATCACTCCAGCACTATTATATCCTCCAGAGACATTACATCATATGTGACTGATATCAGCCGCTCCTCTTATATCACTCCAGTACTATTATATCCTCCAGAGACATTACATCATATGTGTGACTGATATCAGCCGCTCCTCTTATAACACTCCAGCACTATTATATCCTCCAGAGACATTACATCATATGTGTGACTGATATCAGCCGCTCCTCTTATAACACTCCAGCACTATTATATCCTCCAGAGACATTACATCATATGTGTGACTGATATCAGCCGCTCCTCTTATATCACTCCAGCACTATTATATCCTCCAGAGACATTACATCATATGTGACTGATATCAGCCGCTCCTCTTATATCACTCCAGCACTATTATATCCTCCAGAGACATTACATCATATGTGACTGATATCAGCCGCTCCTCTTATATCACTCCAGTACTATTATATCCTCCAGAGACATTACATCATATGTGACTGATATCAGCAGCTCCTCTTATATCACTCCAGCACTATTATATCCTCCAGAGACATTACATCATATATGTGACTGATATCAGCCGCTCCTCTTATATCACTCCAGTACTATTATATCCCCCAGAGACATTACATCATATGTGTGACTGATATCAGCCGCTCCTCTTATATCACTCCAGTACTATTATATCCTCCAGAGACATTACATCATATGTGACTGATATCAGCCGCTCCTCTTATATCACTCCAGCACTATTATATCCTCCAGAGACATTACATCATATGTGACTGATATCAGCCGCTCCTCTTATATCACTCCAGTACTATTATATCCTCCAGAGACATTACATCATATATGTGTGACTGATATCAGCCGCTCCTCTTATATCACTCCAGTACTATTATATCCTCCAGAGACATTACATCATATGTGTGACTGATATCAGCCGCTCCTCTTATATCACTCCAGTACTATTATATCCTCCAGAGACATTACATCATATGTGTGACTGATATCAGCCGCCCCTCTTATAACACTCCAGCACTATTATATCCTCCAGAGACATTACATCATATGTGTGACTGATATCAGCCGCTCCTCTTATATTACTCCAGCACTATTATATCCTCCAGAGACATTACATCATATGTGTGACTGATATCAGCCGCTCCTCTTATATCACTCCAGTACTATTATATCCTCCAGAGACATTACATCATATGTGTGACTGATATCAGTCGCTCCTCTTATATCACCCCAGCACTATTATATCCTCCAGAGACATTACATCATATGTGACTGATATCAGCCGCTCCTCTTATATCACTCCAGCACTATTATATCCTCCAGAGACATTACATCATATGTGTGACTGATATCAGCCGCTCCTCTTATATCACTCCAGTACTATTATATCCTCCAGAGACATTACATCATATGTGACTGATATCAGCCGCTCCTCTTATATCACTCCAGTACTATTATATCCTCCAGAGACATTACATCATATGTGTGACTGATATCAGCCGCTCCTCTTATATCACTCCAGCACTATTATATCCTCCAGAGACATTACATCATATGTGACTGATATCAGCCGCTCCTCTTATATCACTCCAGTACTATTATATCCTCCAGAGACATTACATCATATATGTGTGACTGATATCAGCCGCTCCTCTTATATCACTCCAGTACTATTATATCCTCCAGAGACATTACATCATATGTGACTGATATCAGCCGCTCCTCTTATATCACTCCAGTACTATTATATCCTCCAGAGACATTACCTCACATGTGTGACTGATATCAGCCGCTCCTCTTATATCACTCCAGCACTATTATATCCTCCAGAGACATTACATCATATGTGACTGATATCAGCCGCTCCTCTTATATCACTCCAGTACTATTATATCCTCCAGAGACATTACATCATATGTGACTGATATCAGCCGCTCCTCTTATAACACTCCAGCACTATTATATCCTCCAGAGACATTACATCATATGTGACTGATATCAGCCGCTCCTCTTATATCACTCCAGTACTATTATATGCTCCAGAGACATTACATCATATGTGTGACTGATATCAGCCGCTCCTCTTATATCACTCCAGCACTATTATATCCTCCAGAGACATTACATCATATGTGTGACTGATATCAGCCGCTCCTCTTATATCACTCCAGTACTATTATATCCTCCAGAGACATTACATCATATGTGTGACTGATATCAGCCGCTCCTCTTCATCACTCCAGTACTATTATTTCCTCCAGAGACATTACATCATGTGTGACTGATATCAGCCACTCCTCTTATATCACTCCAGCACTATTATATCCTCCAGAGACATTACATCATATGTGACTGATATCAGCCGCTCCTCTTATATCACTCCAGCACTATTATATCCTCCAGAGACATTACATCATATGTGTGACTGATATCAGCCGCTCCTCTTATATCACTCCAGTACTATTATATCCTCCAGAGACATTACATCATATGTGACTGATATCAGCCGCTCCTCTTATATCACTCCAGTACTATTATATCCTCCAGAGACATTACATCATATGTGTGACTGATATCAGCCGCTCCTCTTATATCACTCCAGTACTATTATATCCTCCAGAGACATTACATCATGTGTGACTGATATCAGCCGCTCCTCTTATATCACTCCAGCACTATTATATCCTCCAGAGACATTACATCATATGTGACTGATATCAGCCGCTCCTCTTATAACACTCCAGCACTATTATATCCTCCAGAGACATTACATCATATATGTGACTGATATCAGCCTCTCCTCTTATAACACTCCAGTACTATTATATCCTCCAGAGACATTACATCATATGTGACTGATATCAGCCGCTCCTCTTATAACACTCCAGTACTATTATATCCTCCAGAGACATTACATCATATGTGACTGATATCAGCCGCTCCTCTTATATCACTCCAGTACTATTATATCCTCCAGAGACATTACATCATATATGTGACTGATATCAGCCGCTCCTCTTATATCACTCCAGTACTATTATATCCTCCAGAGACATTACATCATATGTGACTGATATCAGCCGCTCCTCTTATAACACTCCAATACTATTATATCCTCCAGAGACATTACATCATATGTGACTGATATCAGCCTCTCCTCTTATAACACTCCAGCACTATTATATCCTCCAGAGACATTACATCATATGTGTGACTGATATCAGCCGCTCCTCTTCTAACACTCCAGCACTATTATATCCTCCAGAGACATTACATCATGTGTGACTGATATCAGCCGCTCCTCTTATATCACTCCAGTACTATTATATCCTCCAGAGACATTACATCATATGTGTGACTGATATCAGCCGCTCCTCTTATATCACTCCAGCACTATTATATCCTCCAGAGACATTACATCATATGTGTGACTGATATCAGCCGCTCCTCTTATATCACTCCAGTACTATTATATCCTCCAGAGACATTACATCATATGTGACTGATATCAGCCGCTCCTCTTATATCACTCCAGTACTATTATATCCTCCAGACATTACATCATATGTGTGACTGATATCAGCCGCTCCTCTTATATCACTCCAGTACTATTATATCCTCCAGAGACATTACATCATAGGTGTGACTGATATCAGCCGCTCCTCTTATATCACTCCAGTACTATTATATCCTCCAGAGACATTACATCATATATGTGACTGATATCAGCCGCTCCTCTTATATCACTCCAGCACTATTATATCCTCCAGAGACATTACATCATATGTGTGACTGATATCAGCCGCTCCTCTTATATCACTCCAGTACTATTATATCCTCCAGAGACATTACATCATATGTGTGACTGATATCAGCCGCTCCTCTTATATCACTCCAGTACTATTATATCCTCCAGAGACATTACATCATATGTGTGACTGATATCAGCCGCTCCTCTTATATCACTCCAGTACTATTATATCCTCCAGAGACATTACATCACATGTGACTGATATCAGCCGCTCCTCTTATAACACTCCAATACTATTATATCCTCCAGAGACATTACATCATATGTGACTGATATCAGCCTCTCCTCTTATAACACTCCAGCACTATTATATCCTCCAGAGACATTACATCATATGTGTGACTGATATCAGCCGCTCCTCTTCTAACACTCCAGCACTATTATATCCTCCAGAGACATTACATCATGTGTGACTGATATCAGCCGCTCCTCTTATAACACTCCAGTACTATTATATCCTCCAGAGACATTACATCATGTGTGACTGATATCAGCCGCTCCTCTTATATCACTCCAGTACTATTATATCCTCCAGAGACATTACATCATATGTGTGACTGATATCAGCCGCTCCTCTTATATCACTCCAGCACTATTATATCCTCCAGAGACATTACATCATATGTGTGACTGATATCAGCCGCTCCTCTTATATCACTCCAGTACTATTATATCCTCCAGAGACATTACATCATATGTGTGACTGATATCAGCCGCTCCTCTTATATCACTCCAGCACTATTATATCCTCCAGAGACATTACATCATATGTGTGACTGATATCAGCCGCTCCTCTTATATCACTCCAGCACTATTATATCCTCCAGAGACATTACATCATATGTGACTGATATCAGCCGCTCCTCTTATATCACTCCAGTACTATTATATCCTCCAGAGACATTACATCATATGTGTGACTGATATCAGCCGCTCCTCTTATATCACTCCAGTACTATTATATCCTCCAGAGACATTACATCATATGTGACTGATATCAGCCGCTCCTCTTATATCACTCCAGTACTATTATATCCTCCAGAGACATTACATCATATGTGACTGATATCAGCCGCTCCTCTTATATCACTCCAGTACTATTATATCCTCCAGAGACATTACATCATATGTGTGACTGATATCAGCCGCTCCTCTTATATCACTCCAGCACTATTATATCCTCCAGAGACATTACATCATATGTGACTGATATCAGCCGCTCCTCTTATATCACTCCACTACTATTATATCCTCCAGATACATTACATCATATGTGTGACTGATATCAGCCGCTCCTCTTATATCACTCCAGCACTATTATATCCTCCAGAGACATTACATCATATGTGTGACTGATATCAGCCGCTCCTCTTATATCACTCCAGTACTATTATATCCTCCAGAGACATTACATCATATGTGACTGATATCAGCCGCTCCTCTTATATCACTCCAGTACTATTATATCCTCCAGAGACATTACATCATATGTGTGACTGATATCAGCCGCTCCTCTTATATCACTCCAGCACTATTATATCCTCCAGAGACATTACATCATATGTGACTGATATCAGCCGCTCCTCTTATATCACTCCAGCACTATTATATCCTCCAGACATTACATTATATGTGTGACTGGTATCAGCCGCTCCTCTTATATCACTCCAGCACTATTATATCCTCCAGAGACATTACATCATATGTGTGACTGATATCAGCAGCTCCTCTTATAACACTCCAGTACTATTATATCCTCCAGAGACATTACATCATATGTCACTGATATCAGCCGCTCCTCTTATATCACTCCAGCACTATTATATCCTCCAGAGACATTACATCATGTGTGACTGATATCAGCCGCTCCTCTTATATCACTCCAGTACTATTATATCATCCAGAGACATTACATCATATATGTGACTGATATCAGCCGCTCCTCTTATATCACTCCAGTACTATTATATCTTCCAGAGACATTACATCATATGTGTGACTGATATCAGCCGCTCCTCTTATATCACTCCAGTACTATTATATCCTCCAGAGACATTACATCATATGTGACTGATATCAGCCGCTCCTCTTCTATCACTCCAGTACTATTATATCCTCCAGATACATTACATCATATGTGACTGATATCAGCCGCTCCTCTTATATCACTCCAGTACTATTATATCCTCCAGAGACATTACATCATATGTGTGACTGATATCAGCCGCTCCTCTTATAACACTCCAGTACTATTATATCCTCCAGAGACATTACATCATATGTGTGACTGATATCAGCCGCTCCTCTTATAACACTCCAGTACTATTATATCCTCCAGAGACATTACATCATATGTGTGACTGATATCAGCCGCTCCTCTTATATCACTCCAGCACTATTATATCCTCCAGAGACATTACATCATATGTGACTGATATCAGCCGCTCCTCTTATATCACTCCAGTACTATTATATCTTCCAGAGACATTACATCATATGTGTGACTGATATCAGCCGCTCCTCTTCTATCACTCCAGTACTATTATATCCTCCAGATACATTACATCATATGTGACTGATATCAGCCGCTCCTCTTATATCACTCCAGTACTATTATATCCTCCAGAGACATTACATCATATGTGTGACTGATATCAGCCGCTCCTCTTATAACACTCCAGTACTATTATATCCTCCAGAGACATTACATCATATGTGACTGATATCAGCCGCTCCTCTTATAACACTCCAGCACTATTATATCCTCCAGAGACATTACATCATATGTGTGACTGATATCAGCCGCTCCTCTTATAACACTCCAGTACTATTATATCCTCCAGAGACATTACATCATATGTGTGACTGATATCAGCCGCTCCTCTTATATCACTCCAGTACTATTATATCCTCCAGAGACATTACATCATATGTGTGACTGATATCAGCCGCTCCTCTTATAACACTCCAGTACTATTATATCCTCCAGAGACATTACATCATATGTGTGACTGATATCAGCCACTCCTCTTATAACACTCCAGTACTATTATATCCTCCAGAGACATTACATCATATGTGTGACTGATATCAGCCTCTCCTCTTATATCACTCCAGTACTATTATATCCTCCAGAGACATTACATCATAGGTGTGACTGATATCAGCCGCTCCTCTTATATCACTCCAGTACTATTATATCCTCCAGAGACATTACATCATATGTGTGACTGATATCAGCCTCTCCTCTTATATCACTCCAGTACTATTATATCCTCCAGAGACATTACATCATAGGTGTGACTGATATCAGCCGCTCCTCTTATATCACTCCAGTACTATTATATCCTCCAGAGACATTACATCATATGTGTGACTGATATCAGCCGCTCCTCTTATATCACTCCAGTACTATTATATCCTCTAGAGACATTACATCATATGTGACTGATATCAGCCGCTCCTCTTATATCACTCCAGCACTATTATATCCTCCAGAGACATTACATCATATGTGTGACTGATATCAGCCGCTCCTCTTGCTATTATTGCTTTGGGGGTTACTGGCTCTTTATATAATATTATTGTGTCTGTTCCTCTTTGTAGACGGATGGATTCCGCTTCCCCAGGCCGTCTTCCGTGCCTCCATCCCCATCAGTGTCCCAGCCTTCCAGTCCCCGGCACAGTGAAGATGAAGATGAGGAGGAGGAGGAACGGTATGATGAAGACGAGGAAGCAGAGCGGGATCGCCAGAACATCAAGTCCACATTTGCCCTCGGCCCGGTGTCGCAGGGAAAGAAGAAGAAACATGGAGAATACAGGAACTGATGTGTTATAACTCCATGCTTCTCTACAATGTATCAGCGCCCCCCTGTGGCAGGGCTTTTAGTGTCTCCTGTAGGATATAGATATGGCTTTTATGTCTGATGACTGTCTGGTAGATAAATAATTAACCCGTCATTGCTTTCACTGCTCTGTGTGTGTCTCCGTTATTCTGGGGAGTTTTCTTGCCTGTGCTCCAGTCACATCCACAGCTGTCGTCACTATTCTGCTGTCCCATCATGTCCTATACTCTAGTTACATCCAGAGCTGCACTCACAACTCTGATTTTACATCATTTGTTATACACCGGACACATCCAGAGCTGCCATGCCTGGCAGGGTCCCCTCTGCGGGTGCCTGGCAGGGTCCCCTCTGCGGGTGCCTGGCAGGGTCCCCTCTGCGGGTGCCTGGCAGGGTCCCCTCTGCGGGTGCCTGGCAGGGTCCCCTCTGCGGGTGCCTCACACATTACTAACAATCAGACTCCCCAAAATGTAACAAAAATACTTCATATGAACTTTATTGTCTCAGATCTGTGAATAGAAAATCTTACAATATGTTTATTGTCCTTGTTACACTGTTGCTGTTTACTGATCTTCAGAGGAAACGAAGCGCCAATGAAACGTACAGGAAGGAAAACTGCAGAGTCCGGTCACATGATCACAGTGGAGTGGTAATGTGGCCTTGGCCCTAGAGTAAGGGGCCCACAATAGAACAGATTATATATGGAACTCTGTGTCACCGGAGGAGCGGCCACCTGCACATTCACCAGCTGAACAAAGGCTCCGGCAAGAATCCCCCCTGGTCCATGGCGCCATCTTCAGCTGAGGAGAAACACGGATACAAGAGAATGTAACAATACTGAATATCACATCTGTAACAATGTGTCAGCAGAATCCGTCCTCAAATTATTGCCATTAGTAGTACATCTTATGACTCCTCTCACTGCAGCACAGAGTATTTATGTAACTTTACCGTAGCATTTTACATTTAGAATAAATCTCCATAAACAGCTTTGTCACTATAATAATATATGTACATAGTGACTCCACCAGCAGAATAGTGAGTGCAGCTCTGGAGTATAATACAGGATATAACTCAGGATCAGTACGGAATAAGTAATGTAATGTATGTACACAGTGACTCCACCAGCAGAATAGTGAGTGCAGCTCTGGAGTATAATACAGGATGTAACTCAGGATCAGTACAGGATAAGTAATGTATGTACACAGTGACTCCACCAGCAGAATAGTGAGTGCAGCTCTGGAGTATAATACAGGATATAACTCAGGATCAGTACAGGATAAGTAATGTAATGTATGTACACAGTGACTCCACCAGCAGAATAGTGAGTGCAGCTCTGGAGTATAATACAGGATGTAACTCAGGATCAGTACAGGATAAGTCATGTAATGTATGTACACAGTGACTCCACCAGCAGAATAGTGAGTGCAGCTCTGGAGTATAATACAGGATGTAACTCAGGGTCAGTACAGGATAGGTAATGTAATGTATGTACACAGTGACTCCACCAGCAGAATAGTGAGTGCAGCTCTGGAGTATAATACAGGATATAACTCAGGATCAGTACAGGATAAGTAATGTATGTACACAGTGACTCCACCAGCAGAATAGTGAGTGCAGCTCTGGAGTATAATACAGGATGTAACTCAGGGTCAGTACAGGATAAGTAATGTAATGTATGTACACAGTGACTCCACCAGCAGAATAGTGAGTGCAGCTCTGGAGTATAATACAGGATGTAACTCAGGGTCAGTACAGGATAGGTAATGTAATGTATGTACACAGTGACTCCACCAGCAGAATAGTGAGTGCAGCTCTGGAGTATAATACAGGATATAACTCAGGATCAGTACAGGATAAGTAATGTATGTACACAGTGACTCCACCAGCAGAATAGTGAGTGCAGCTCTGGAGTATAATACAGGATGTAACTCAGGGTCAGTACAGGATAGGTAATGTAATGTATGTACACAGTGACTCCACCAGCAGAATAGTGAGTGCAGCTCTGGAGTATAATACAGGATGTAACTCAGGGTCAGTACAGGATAGGTAATGTAATGTATGTACACAGTGACTCCACCAGCAGAATAGTGAGTGCAGCTCTGGAGTATAATACAGGATATAACTCAGGACCAGTACAGGATAAGTAATGTAATGTATGTACACAGTGACTCCACCAGCAGAATAGTGAGTGCAGCTCTGGAGTATAATACAGGATATAACTCAGGATAAGTAATGTAATGTATGTACACAGTGACTCCACCAGCAGAATAGTGAGTGCAGCTCTGGAGTATAATACAGGATATAACTCAGGATCAGTACAGGATAAGTAATGTAATGTATGTACACAGTGACTCCACCAGCAGAATAGTGAGTGCAGCTCTGGAGTATAATACAGGATATAACTCAGGATCAGTGCAGGATAAGTAATGTAATGTATGTACACAGTGACACCACAAGCAGAATAGTGAGTGCAGCTCTGGAGTATTATACAGGATGTAACTCAGGATCAGTACAGGATAAGTAATGTAATGTATGTACACAGTGACTCCACCAGCAGAATAGTGAGTGCAGCTCTGGAGTATAATACAGGATATAACTCGGGATCAGTACAGGATATCTAATGTATGTACACAGTGACTCCACCAGCAGAATAGTGACTGCAGCTCTGGAGTATAATACAGGATGTAACTCAGGATCAGTACAGGATAAGTAATGTAATGTATGTACACAGTGACTCCACCAGCAGAATAGTGAGTGCAGCTCTGGAGTATAATACAGGATATAACTCAGGATCAGTACAGGATAAGTAATGTATGTACACAGTGACTCCACCAGCAGAATAGTGAGTGCAGCTCTGGAGTATAATACAGGATGTAACTCAGGATCAGTACAGGATAAGTAATGTAATGTATGTACACAGTGACTCCACCAGCAGAATAGTGAGTGCAGCTCTGGAGTATAATACAGACTGTAACTCAGGAAAACCACCACATTTGATTATAGCGTTACACAGTGATGGTCAGCAGACTGTTGGGGCAGCGGTGGTGTATTCCATCATCCTCTCAGGATTTGGAGGTTGTTTGAGTAGTTGTATCTCATGTAACAGATGACGGCTGTCGCGACTTTACTAATATTTACTCAAAATGTGTCGTATTAGCACCAAAATCTTCTGGGCTCTCCCTCCAGGTCGGTGGATCACATGATATAGAGACGGTCTGGACCACTGTACCTTCCTCCTGAGCTTTCTGTAGAGAGCTGAGGAACATGGCGGCCGCCTCCGATATCGTGATGGGGCTGGTGTTTCGGCTGCGGGTCTCTGGAAAAATAACCTCTGTTAGGGACAATATGGGCTGAATGTACAGAATATAACATTTGTGATGGTGGGTGAAGATGAGGGCGACATTGCCCCACAGGGAGAAATGACGTTCACTGATATTTTATTCCTTTTTACCATATTCATGAATAATGGAAGTTTAGACATGTGACCTGTGAGGGAGGAAGAGGAGGAGGAGGAAGATCAGGAGGAAGAGGAGGAAGAGGAAGAGGAGTAGGAAGAAGAGGAGGAGGAGGAGGAAGAGGAGGATGTGGAGGAGCAGCAGGAAGAGGAGGAGGAAGAGGAGCAGGAAGAGGAGGAGCAGGAAGAGGAGGAAGATCAGGAGGAAGAGGAGGAAGAGGAGGATGTGGAGGAGGAGCAGGAAGAGGAGCAGGAAGAGGAGCAGGAAGAGGAGCAGGAAGAGGAGGAGGAGGAGGAAGAGCAGGAAGAGGAGGAGGAGCAGGAAGAGGAGGAGGAAAGGGAGGAAGAGGAAAGGGAGGAGGAGAAGAGGAGGAGGAGAAGCAGGAAGAGGAGCAGGAAGAGGAGGAGCAGCTGCAGAAGGAGGAGCAGCAGGAGGAAGAGCAAGAGGAACAGGAGAAGGAGGAGGAGCAGGAGAAAGAGGAGCAGGAGCAGCAGAAAGAGCAGGAGAAAGAGGAGCAGGAGGACATTACCGAGCTGCAGGCGGTCATACAAGTCCTTCCTCTGACTCTCATCCGAGATGAAGCGTCGACCTTCTGCAGGACAAAAACAAAAGCGCATAAAATGATAACATTTATATACACAATACACAGTATACATACACGAAAAAAAATCACAAACAAATATACATCTACACTCAGCAGTCTATGACATTCTGAGCACTGTCTAGTATCATATGAACCTGCAAGGCTAAATGTGGGCACAGTATGGCACTATATTGGCACTGTATGGCTCTATGTGGGCACAGTATGACTATGTGGGCACAGTTTTGCATTATATGGCTCTGTGGGCACAGTATGGCACTATATTATCACTGTAAGGGAGAAACAGTGGAATGATCCAGCGCTGAGTCCAGTCTGAATTTAAAAAGGAATCGATGTTCCTATCTTTATTGGGGTGAATAAATAAAATAGTAGAGAGACGCAATCCCAGAGGAAAGTGAGTAGGCAGTAGTGCCCTGGCCTACGCGTTTCGAGCCGCTCCTGTGCTCTTAATCATGGCAAAGAAAATGTGAGGACCTTGGCCGTCCCGTCTGCTTAATAAGCGTAACTAATGAGTACGCAAAAAGACAGGTGAGAAGTTAACCCTAGTCTGTAATTACCACCTCAGGTGTGATACACCCTGCATAGAGACTGCGTGTATGAGTATAATTCAAGAGGTGTGTGTCATATATAGACAGAGTGGGAACTAGATCTGGGCAGTCTAATCAAACTCTACTTGGTTCAGTACAGTATCGTAGGTTTTAATAATCCAAACAGCAGGCAAGGCAGCTGCGTCCTCACAATTTTCACAAAGTATATCACAGTTGTTAAAGATTCGATATACAGAAAAACCAGCACAAATTGACAATTTGGCTGAATATCAGGTATTACATCTCCAAACAATTGTGCAAGCTGTCAACATATGCACAGTGTAAATATCGGGATAAGTCGAAAACATGGTTAAAACATAGACGGGAATATGGTTCCCGATATATTAAAAATATGAATTGATTTTCACATATATGACCTAAGTAGCGTTGAGTGCGCTATATAAATGTAAGAATTGCAGATTTATATATACATTTAGGTTCATCTCAAGAACCTGGAGAATCTTATCCGATTTAGTGTGTATTAAATTGGAAATGGTTAAATAGCCTGCATTGGAGTAAGGTCTGAATAGGGATATAATGTGCACATGCGTTTTATCATAAATGTATACAAAAATGATTCCCGATAGTAACGATATTGATTCATTTCATAGTAAGATAGATTATAGCTCGTACTAGTACCCTATTGATTATAGATGTTTGTTACTATGATTAAATAATTCCAGGTGGTGTATCTGGAATGAATCAAAGTCAGAAGAACCTTCTTTAAATTTATGATATAGCTGACATGTCAGCTGACTATATCACATTTTCTTTGCCATGATTAAGAGCACAGGAGCGGCTCGAAACGCGTAGGCCAGGGCACTACTGCCTACTCACTTTCCTCTGGGATTGCGTCTCTCTACTATTTTATTTATTCACCCCAATAAAGATAGGAACATCGATTCCTTTTTAAATTCAGACTGGACTCAGCGCTGGATCATTCCACTGTTTCTCCATTTCATATACCGCCAGCCGTAGCGGGGATCCGAGCGAGGAGTCAAGAGACGCAACAAACTGGTGAGCTGGAGGTTTCCTCCCTTTACTATCACTGTAAGGCTTTATGTGGGCACAGTATCGTACTATATGGTTCTATGTGGGCACAATATTGCACTATATATTGGCACTGCATTGCTGTATGTCTGCAATATATGGCTCTATGTGGGCATAGTATAGCACTGTATGGCACTATATTATCACTGTATGTCTATGTGGGTGCAGCATGGCACTATATTGGCACTGTATGGCTCTATGTTTGCACTGCATGACTATGTGGCCACAGAATAGCACTGCATGGCTCTATGTTGGCACAGTATTGCACCATATTGGCACTGTATTACTCTATGTGGGCATAGTATGGCTCTATGTGGGCATAGTATGGCTCTATGTGGGCACTGTATGTCACTATATTGTCACTGTATGGCTCTATGTGGGCACTGTATGCTACTATATTGGCGCTCTATGTGGGCACTATATGTCTATGTTGGCACAGTAAGTATGGCACTATATTGGCACTGCATGGCTCTATGTGGGACTAGTTTGGCACAGTATGGCTCTATGTGGGCATAGTATGGCACAGTAGGGCTCTATGTGGACTTTATGACTACGTGAGCACTGCATGGCACTATATTGGCACAGTATTGCTCTATGTGGGTAATGTATGGCACAGTATGGCTCTATGTGAGCACTTTATGGCACTATAGTGGCACAGTATTGCTCTATGTGGGCACTGCATGGCCCTATATTGGCACAGTATTGCTCTATGTGGGCACTGCATGGCCCTATATTGGCACAGTATTGCTCTATGTGGGCACTACATGACACTATATTGGCACAGTATTGCTCTATGTGGGCTCTAGGTCTATGTGGGCACTGTATGGCACTATATTGGCACAGTATTGCTCTATGTGGGTACTGTATGGCACTATATTGCTCTATGTGGGCTCTAGGTCTATGTGGGCACTGTATGGCACTATATTGGCCCAGTATTGCTCTATGTGGGCACTTTATGGCACAGTATTGCTCTATGTGGGCACTGCATGGCTCTATATTGATACAGTATTGCTCTATGTGGGCTCTAGGTCTATGTGGACACTGTATGGCACTATATTGGCACAGTAAGTATGGCACTATATTGGCACTGCATGGCTCTATGTGGGACTAGTATGGCACAGTATGGCTCTATGTGGGCATAGTATGGCACAGTAGAGCTCTATGTGGACTTTATGGCTACATGAGCACTGCATGGCACTATATTGGCACAGTATTGCTCTATGTGGGCACTGCATGGCACTATATTGGCACAGTATTGCTCTATGTGGGCACTGCATGGCACAGTATTGCTCTATGTGGGCACTGCATGGCGCTATATTGGCACAGTATTGCTCTATGTGGGCACTGCATGGCCCTATATTGGCACAGTATTGGTCTATGTGGGCACTGCATGGCCCTATATTGGCACAGTATTGCTCTATGTGGGCACTGCATGGCACTATATTGGCACAGTATTGCTCTCTGTGGGAACTTTATGGTACAGTATTGCTATATGTGGGCACTGCATGGCTCTATATTGGCACAGTATTGCTCTATGTGGGCTCTAGGTCTATGTGGGAACTGTATGGCACTATATTGGCACAGTATTGCTCTATGTGGGCTCTAGGTCTATGTGGGCACTGTATGGCACTATATTGGCACAGTATTGCTCTATGTGGGCACTGTATGGCACTATATTGGCACAGTATTGCTCTATGTGGGCACTGTAGGGTACGGTTGAAAAAAATACATTTGTCCATCAAATTGAACCGGGGAGGAGAAAAGACGTGGATGAAGGGAAAGGGGAATCCTAAAACTTTGATTGCCTTTATTGACCCAGTTCTGTATGTGGGCACAGTATGGCACTCTGGGCACTGTTTGGCACTATATGGACTTTATATGGCTCTTGGGGAATCTATGAAACTATATTAGAACAGTTTTGTTTTATCTGGACACAGTTTGGTTCTTTTACGAGGTATCTGGGCCCCGCGTGGAGGTATCTGGGCCCCGCGTGGAGGTATCTGGGCCCCGCGTGGAGGTATCTGGGCCCCGCGTGGAGGTATCTGGGCCCCGCGTGGAGGTATCTGGGCCCCGCGTGGAGGTATCTGGGCCCCGCGTGGAGGTATCTGGGCCCCGCGTGGAGGTATCTGGGCCCCGCGTGGAGGTATCTGGGCCCCGCGTGGAGGTATCTGGGCGCCGCACACAGTAAGTGGATGCTGTACCGCACGCTGTGGGCGCGGAGTGCACTAAATTTCCCTATGGCTGTAATTCTATATAAACATATAAATCAGGGATCGGTGCACGGTGGCCGGGGGGGGCTCGCTCTGCTGGGGACTGATCGCTGTCCCGTTCTCCTCCCTCTATTGTCCCTGCTGTTTATAATACCGGAACAATACAGCAAACAATGCACCGCGCGGCCGCTGGGATGATGAGGATGATGAGGGTTCTCTGATGGGCAGCTGCCACCTCTCCATGGACTTTCTGTGTCACTGACAGGGGGCTGTGTGGAGGGGCCCCGGGCCCCATGTTATGTATTCCCTGCCTCCTTGGGTCATGTGCCCTGTTTCATGAGGAGCCGCGTCACTCACGTGCCCCCTTTAGGTACAGCATGGCCTGCGGGGTCCAGTTCCTTCTCTGGAAATGACTCTGGTCACATAGAAAAGAAAGATGGAAAGAGATTAAAAAGCTGCAGCCGGAGAAGGTGCCGAGCGACGGATTCAGAGCTGCCCCCCCCCCCCCCTACCTGAGGGAGACCCCCGGAGCCGGGGAGGACGGAGCTGCTCATCAGCAGGATCAGGGCGCAGGCGGCGAAAGGACCAGAATCCTGGAGGAAATACAGACGAGATGAATGAGAAACATCGTATTATCTGTGTATAAGACTATCACCCTCATCATCCCTGTCCCCAGGAGCTCACAATCTAATCTTCTAAACACACACAGGGGCTACAGACTCCATCCAGATGTGGCCCCTCGTCAAATTAAGAACCCAGTGCTGCCTGCAAGTCCCCAAATATAACAACAATTATCCGTCAGTCACTGAATAGGCTGTAAAACAGTCTATTGCTCCCTGTTATCAGCCATTTCAGGCTGGGGAGAGGGTGACCTTTATTACGTCATATGTGTGACTGATATCAGCCGCTCCTCTTATATCACTCCAGCACTATTATATCCTCCAGAGACATTACATCATATGTGACTGATATCAGCCGCTCCTCTTATATCACTCCAGTACTATTATATCCTCCAGAGACATTACATCATATGTGTGACTGATATCAGCCGCTCCTCTTATATCACTCCAGTACTATTATATCCTCCAGACATTACATCATGTGTGACTGATATCAGCCGCTCCTCTTATATCCTCCAGAGACATTACATCATATGTGTGACTGATATCAGCCGCTCCTCTTATAACACTCCAGCACTATTATATCCTCCAGAGACATTACATCATATGTGTGACTGATATCAGCTGCTCCTCTTATATCACTCCAGTACTATTATATCCTCCAGAGACATTACATCATATGTGACTGATATCAGCCGCTCCTCTTATATCACTCCAGTACTATTATATCCTCCAGACATTACATCATATGTGTGACTGATATCAGCCGCTCCTCTTATATCACTCCAGCACTATTATATCCTCCAGAGACACTACATCATATATGTGTGACTGATATCAGCCGCTCCTCTTATATCACTCCAGCACTATTATATCCTCCAGAGACATTACATCATATGTGTGACTGATATCAGCCGCTCCTCTTATATCACTCCAGTACTATTATATCCTCCAGACATTACATCATATATGTGACTGATATCAGCCGCTCCTCTTATATCACTCCAGCACTATTATATCCTCCAGAGACATTACATCATATATGTGACTGATATCAGCCGCTCCTCTTATATCACTCCAGTACTATTATATCCTCCAGAGACATTACATCATATGTGTGACTGATATCAGCCGCTCCTCTTATATCACTCCAGTACTATTATATCCTCCAGAGACATTACATCATATGTGACTAATATCAGCCGCTCCTCTTATAACACTCCAGCACTATTATATCCTCCAGAGACATTACATCATATATGTGACTGATATCAGCCGCTCCTCTTATATCACTCCAGTACTATTATATCCTCCAGAGACATTACATCATATGTGACTGATATCAGCCGCTCCTCTTATATCACTCCAGTACTATTATATCCTCCAGAGGCATTACATCATATATGTGACTGATATCAGCCGCTCCTCTTATATCACTCCAGTACTATTATATCCTCCAGAGACATTACATCATATGTGACTGATATCAGCCGCTCCTCTTATATCACTCCAGTACTATTATATCCTCCAGACATTACATCATATATGTGACTGATATCAGCCGCTCCTCTTATATCACTCCAGTACTATTATATCCTCCAGAGACATTACATCATATGTGACTGATATCAGCCGCTCCTCTTATATCACTCCAGTACTATTATATCCTCCAGAGACATTACATCATATGTGACTGATATCAGCCGCTCCTCTTATATCACTCCAGTACTATTATATCCTCCAGAGACATTACATCATATGTGACTGATATCAGCCGCTCCTCTTATATCACTCCAGTACTATTATATCCTCCAGACATTACATCATATATGTGACTGATATCAGCCGCTCCTCTTATATCACTCCAGTACTATTATATCCTCCAGAGACATTACATCATATGTGACTGATATCAGCCGCTCCTCTTATATCACTCCAGTACTATTATATCCTCCAGAGACATTACATCATATGTGACTGATATCAGCCGCTCCTCTTATATCACTCCAGCACTATTATATCCTCCAGAGACATTACATCATATGTGACTGATATCAGCCGCTCCTCTTATATCACTCCAGTACTATTATATCCTCCAGACATTACATCATATATGTGACTGATATCAGCCGCTCCTCTTATATCACTCCAGTACTATTATATCCTCCAGAGACATTACATCATATGTGACTGATATCAGCCGCTCCTCTTATATCACTCCAGTACTATTATATCCTCCAGAGACATTACATCATATGTGACTGATATCAGCCGCTCCTCTTATATCACTCCAGTACTATTATATCCTCCAGAGACATTACATCATATGTGTGACTGATATCAGCCGCTCCTCTTATATCACTCCAGTACTATTATATCCTCCAGAGACATTACATCATATATGTGACTGATATCAGCCGCTCCTCTTATATCACTCCAGCACTATTATATCCTCCAGAGACATTACATCATATGTGTGACTGATATCAGCCGCTCCTCTTATATCACTCCAGTACTATTATATCCTCCAGACATTACATCATATGTGACTGATATCAGCCGCTCCTCTTATATCACTCCAGTACTATTATATCCTCCAGAGACATTACATCATATGTGTGACTGATATCAGCCGCTCCTCTTATATCACTCCAGTACTATTATATCCTCCAGAGACATTACATCATATATGTGACTGATATCAGCCGCTCCTCTTATATCACTCCAGCACTATTATATCCTCCAGAGACATTACATCATATGTGTGACTGATATCAGCCGCTCCTCTTATATCACTCCAGTACTATTATATCCTCCAGACATTACATCATATGTGACTGATATCAGCCGCTCCTCTTATATCACTCCAGTACTATTATATCCTCCAGAGACATTACATCATATATGTGACTGATATCAGCCGCTCCTCTTATATCACTCCAGTACTATTATATCCTCCAGAGACATTACATCATATGTGTGACTGATATCAGCCGCTCCTCTTATATCACTCCAGCACTATTATATCCTCCAGAGACATTACATCATATGTGTGACTGATATCAGCCGCTCCTCTTATATCACTCCAGCACTATTATATCCCCCAGAGACATTACATCATATGTGTGACTGATATCAGCCGCTCCTCTTATATCACTCCAGCACTATTATATCCCCCAGAGACATTACATCATATATGTGACTGATATCAGCCGCTCCTCTTATATCACTCCAGTACTATTATATCCTCCAGAGACATTACATCATATGTGACTGATATCAGCCGCTCCTCTTATATCACTCCAGTACTATTATATCCTCCAGAGACATTACATCATATGTGTGACTGATATCAGCCGCTCCTCTTATATCACTCCAGTACTATTATATCCTCCAGAGACATTACATCATATGTGACTGATATCAGCCGCTCCTCTTATATCACCCCAGTACTATTATATCCTCCAGACATTACATCATATGTGTGACTGATATCAGCCGCTCCTCTTATATCACTCCAGCACTATTATATCCTCCAGAGACATTACATCATATGTGTGACTGATATCAGCCGCTCCTCTTATATCACTCCAGTACTATTATATCCTCCAGAGACATTACATCATGTGTGACTGATATCAGCCGCTCCTCTTATAACACTCCAGTACTATTATATCCTCCAGAGACATTACATCATATGTGTGACTGATATCAGCCGCTCCTCTTATATCACTCCAGTACTATTATATCCTCCAGAGACATTACATCATATGTGTGACTGATATCAGCCGCTCCTCTTATATCACTCCAGCACTATTATATCCTCCAGAGACATTACATCATATGTGTGACTGATATCAGCGGCTCCTCTTATAACGCTCCAGCACTATTATATCCTCCAGAGACATTACATCATGTGTGACTGATATCAGCCGCTCCTCTTATAACACTCCAGTACTATTATATCCTCCAGAGACATTACATCATATATGTGACTGATATCAGCCGCTCCTCTTATATCACTCCAGCACTATTATATCCTCCAGAGACATTACATCATATGTGTGACTGATATCAGCCGCTCCTCTTATATCACTCCAGTACTATTATATCCTCCAGAGACATTACATCATATGTGTGACTGATATCAGCCGCTCCTCTTATATCACTCCAGTACTATTATATCCTCCAGAGACATTACATCATGTGTGACTGATATCAGCCTCTCCTCTTATATCACTCCAGTACTATTATATCCTCCAGAGACATTACATCATATGTGACTGATATCAGCCGCTCCTCTTATATCACTCCAGTACTATTATATCCTCCAGAGACATTACATCATATGTGTGACTGATATCAGCCGCTCCTCTTATATCACTCCAGCACTATTATATCCTCCAGAGACATTACATCATATATGTGACTGATATCAGCCGCTCCTCTTATATCACTCCAGTACTATTATATCCTCCAGAGACATTACATCATATGTGTGACTGATATCAGCCGCTCCTCTTATATCACTCCAGCACTATTATATCCTCCAGAGACATTACATCATATGTGTGACTGATATCAGCCGCTCCTCTTATATCACTCCAGTACTATTATATCCCCCAGAGACATTACATCATATGTGACTGATATCAGCCGCTCCTCTTATAACACTCCAGTACTATTATATCCTCCAGAGACATTACATCATATGTGACTGATATCAGCCGCTCCTCTTATATCACTCCAGTACTATTATATCCTCCAGAGACATTACATCATATGTGACTGATATCAGCCGCTCCTCTTATATCACTCCAGTACTATTATATCCTCCAGAGACATTACATCATATGTGACTGATATCAGCCGCTCCTCTTATATCACTCCAGCACTATTATATCCTCCAGAGACATTACATCATATATGTGTGACTGATATCAGCCGCTCCTCTTATATCACTCCAGCACTATTATATCCTCCAGAGACATTACATTATATATGTGACTGATATCAGCCGCTCCTCTTATATCACTCCAGCACTATTATATCCTCCAGAGACATTACATCATATGTGTGACTGATATCAGCCGCTCCTCTTATATCACTCCAGTACTATTATATCCTCCAGAGACATTACATCATATGTGACTGATATCAGCCGCTCCTCTTATATCACTCCAGCACTATTATATCCTCCAGAGACATTACATCATATGTGACTGATATCAGCCGCTCCTCTTATATCACTCCAGCACTATTATATCCTCCAGAGACATTACATCATATATGTGTGACTGATATCAGCCGCTCCTCTTATATCACTCCAGCACTATTATATCCTCCAGAGACATTACATTATATATGTGACTGATATCAGCCGCTCCTCTTATATCACTCCAGCACTATTATATCCTCCAGAGACATTACATCATATGTGTGACTGATATCAGCCGCTCCTCTTATATCACTCCAGTACTATTATATCCTCCAGAGACATTACATCATATGTGACTGATATCAGCCGCTCCTCTTATATCACTCCAGTACTATTATATCCTCCAGAGACATTACATCATATGTGACTGATATCAGCCGCTCCTCTTATATCACTCCAGTACTATTATATCCTCCAGAGACATTACATCATGTGTGACTGATATCAGCCCCTCCTCTTATAACACTCCAGTACTATTATATCCTCCAGAGACATTACATCATATGTGTGACTGATATCAGCCGCTCCTCTTATATCACTCCAGCACTATTATATCCTCCAGACATTACATCATATGTGACTGATATCAGCCGATCCTCTTATATCACTCCAGTACTATTATATCCTCCAGAGACATTACATCATATGTGTGACTGATATCAGCCGCTCCTCTTATAACACTCCAGCACTATTATATCCTCCAGACATTACATCATGTGACTGATATCAGCGGCTCCTCTTATATCACTCCAGTACTATTATATCCTCCAGAGACATTACATCATATGTGTGACTGATATCAGCCGCTCCTCTTATAACACTCCAGTACTATTATATCCTCCAGAGACATTACATCATATGTGACTGATATCAGCCGCTCCTCTTATATCACTCCAGTACTATTATATCCTCCAGAGACATTACTTCATATGTGTGACTGATATCAGCCGCTCCTCTTATATCACTCCAGTACTATTATATCCTCCAGAGACATTACTTCATATGTGTGACTGATATCAGCCGCTCCTCTTATAACACTCCAGTACTATTATATCCTCCAGAGACATTACATCATATGTGACTGATATCAGCCGCTCCTCTTATATCACTCCAGTACTATTATATCCTCCAGAGACATTACATCATATGTGACTGATATCAGCCGCTCCTCTTATATCACTCCAGTACTATTATATCCTCCAGAGACATTACATCATATGTGACTGATATCAGCCGCTCCTCTTATATCACTCCAGTACTATTATATCCTCCAGAGACATTACATCATATGTGTGACTGATATCAGCCGCTCCTCTTATATCACTCCAGCACTATTATATCCTCCAGAGACATTACATCATATGTGACTGATATCAGCCGCTCCTCTTATAACACTCCAGTACTATTATATCCTCCAGAGACATTACATCATATGTGACTGATATCAGCCGCTCCTCTTATATCACTCCAGTACTATTATATCCTCCAGAGATATTACATCATATATGACTTATATCAGCCGCTCCTCTTATAACACTCCAGTACTATTATATCCTCCAGAGACATTACATCATATGTGACTGATATCAGCCGCTCCTCTTATATCACTCCAGTACTATAATATCCCCCAGAGACATTACATCATATGTGACTGATATCAGCCGCTCCTATTATATCACTCCAGTACTATTATATCCTCCAGAGACATTACATCATATGTGTGACTGATATCAGCCGCTCCTCTTATATCACACCAGCACTATTATATCCTCCAGAGACATTACATCATATGTGACTGATATCAGCCGCTCCTCTTATATCACTCCAGCACTATTATATCCTCCAGAGACATTACATCATATGTGTGACTGATATCAGCCGCTCCTCTTATAACACTCCAGTACTATTATATCCTCCAGACATTACATCATATGTGACTGATATCAGCCGCTCCTCTTATATCACTCCAGCACTATTATATCCTCCAGAGACATTACATCATATGTGTGACTGATATCAGCCGCTCCTCTTATATCACTCCAGTACTATTATATCCTCCAGAGACATTACATCATATGTGACTGATATCAGCCGCTCCTCTTATATCACTCCAGCACTATTATATCCTCCAGAGACATTACATCATATGTGACTGATATCAGCCGCTCCTCTTATATCACTCCAGTACTATTATATCCTCCAGAGACATTACATCATATGTGTGACTGATATCAGCCGCTCCTCTTATAGCACTCCAGTACTATTATATCCTCCAGAGACATTACATCATATGTGACTGATATCAGCCGCTCCTCTTATATCACTCCAGTACTATTATATCCTCCAGAGACATTACATCATATGTGACTGATATCAGCCGCTCCTCTTATATCACTCCAGTACTATTATATCCTCCAGAGACATTACATCATGTGTGACTGATATCAGCCGCTCCTCTTATATCACTCCAGTACTATTATATCCTCCAGAGACATTACATCATATGTGTGACTGATATCAGCCACTCCTCTTATATCACTCCAGTACTATTATATCCTCCAGAGACATTACATCATATGTGTGACTGATATCAGCCGCTCCTCTTATATCTCTCCAGTACTATTATATCCTCCAGAGACATTACATCATATGTATGACTGATATCAGCCGCTCCTCTTATAACACTCCAGCACTATTATATCCTCCAGAGATATTACATCATATGTGACTGATATCAGCCGCTCCTCTTATAACACTCCAGTACTATTATATCCTCCAGAGACATTACATCATATGTGTGACTGATATCAGCCGCTCCTCTTATATCACTCCAGCACTATTATATCCTCCAGACATTACATCATATGTGACTGATATCAGCCGCTCCTCTTATATCACTCCAGCACTATTATATCCTCCAGAGACATTACATCATATGTGTGACTGATATCAGCCGCTCCTCTTATATCACTCCAGTACTATTATATCCTCCAGAGACATTACATCATATGTGTGACTGATATCAGCCGCTCCTCTTATATCACTCCAGTACTATTATATCCTCCAGAGACATTACATCATATGTGTGACTGATATCAGCCGTTCCTCTTATAACACTCCAGCACTATTATATCCTCCATAGACATTACATCATATGTGACTGATATCAGCCGCTCCTCTTATATCTCTCCAGTACTATTATATCCTCCAGAGACATTACATCATATGTATGACTGATATCAGCCGCTCCTCTTATAACACTCCAGCACTATTATATCCTCCAGAGATATTACATCATATGTGACTGATATCAGCCGCTCCTCTTATAACACTCCAGCACTATTATATCCTCCAGAGACATTACATCATATGTGTGACTGATATCAGCCGCTCCTCTTATATCACTCCAGCACTATTATATCCTCCAGAGACATTACATCATATGTGTGACTGATATCAGCCGCTCCTCTTATAACACTCCAGTACTATTATATCCTCCAGAGACATTACATCATATGTGTGACTGATATCAGCCGCTCCTCTTATATCACTCCAGCACTATTATATCCTCCAGAGACATTACATCATATGTGTGACTGATATCAGCCGCTCCTCTTATATCACTCCAGCACTATTATATCCTCCAGAGACATTACATCATATGTGACTGATATCAGCCGCTCCTCTTATATCACTCCAGTACTATTATATCCTCCAGAGACATTACATCATATGTGTGACTGATATCAGCCGCTCTTCTTATATCACTCCAGTACTATTATATCCTCCAGAGACATTACATCATATGTGAATGATATCAGACGCTCCTCTTATAACACTCCAGCACTATTATATCCTCCAGAGACATTACATCATATGTGTGACTGATATCAGCCGCTCCTCTTATATCACTCCAGTACTATTATATCCTCCAGAGACATTACATCATATGTGACTGATATCAGCCGCTCCTCTTATATCACTCCAGTACTATTATATCCTCCAGAGAAATTACATCATATGTGTGACTGATATCAGCCGCTCCTCTTATATCACTCCAGCACTATTATATCCTCCAGACATTACATCATATGTGACTGATATCAGCCGCTCCTCTTGTATCACTCCAGTACTATTATATCCTCCAGAGAAATTACATCATATGTGTGACTGATATCAGCCGCTGCTCTTATATCACTCCAGCACTATTATATCCTCCAGACATTACATCATATGTGACTGATATCAGCCGCTCCTCTTATATCACTCCAGTACTATTATATCCTCCAGAGACATTACATCATATGTGACTGATATCAGCCGCTCCTCTTATATTACTCCAGTACTATTATATCCTCCAGAGACATTACATCATATGTGTGACTGATATCAGCTGCTCCTCTTATAACACTCCAGTACTATTATATCCACCAGAGACATTACATCATATGTGACTGATATCAGCAGCTCCTCTTATAACGCTCCAGTACTATTATATCCTCCAGAGACATTACATCATATGTGTGACTGATATCAGCCGCTCCTTTTATATCACTCCAGTACTATTATATCCTCCAGAGACATTACATCATATGTGACTGATATCAGCCGCTCCTCTTATATCACTCCAGCACTATTATATCCTCCAGAGACATTACATCATATGTGTGACTGATATCAGCCGCTCCTCTTATATCACTCCAGCACTATTATATCCTCCAGAGACATTACATCATATGTGACTGATATCAGCCGCTCCTCTTATATCACTCCAGTACTATTATATCCTCCAGAGACATTACATCATATGTGACTGATATCAGCCGCTCCTCTTATATCACTCCAGTACTATTATATCCTCCAGAGAAATTACATCATATGTGTGACTGATATCAGCCGCTCCTCTTATATCACTCCAGCACTATTATATCCTCCAGACATTACATCATATGTGACTGATATCAGCCGCTCCTCTTATATCACTCCAGTACTATTATATCCTCCAGAGAAATTCCATCATATGTGTGACTGATATCAGCCGCTCCTCTTATATCACTCCACTACTATTATATCCTCCAGAGACATTACATCATATGTGTGACTGATATCAGCCGCTCCTCTTATATCACTCCAGCACTATTATATCCTCCAGATACATTACATCATATATGTGTGACTGATATCAGCCGCTGCTCTTATATCACTCCAGCACTATTATATCCTCCAGACATTACATCATATGTGACTGATATCAGCCGCTCCTCTTATATCACTCCAGTACTATTATATCCTCCAGAGACATTACATCATATGTGACTGATATCAGCCGCTCCTCTTATATTACTCCAGTACTATTATATCCTCCAGAGACATTACATCATATGTGTGACTGATATCAGCTGCTCCTCTTATAACACTCCAGTACTATTATATCCACCAGAGACATTACATCATATGTGACTGATATCAGCAGCTCCTCTTATAACGCTCCAGTACTATTATATCCTCCAGAGACATTACATCATATGTGACTGATATCAGCCGCTCCTCTTATATCACTCCAGTACTATTATATCCTCCAGAGACATTACATCATATGTGTGACTGATATCAGCCGCTCCTTTTATATCACTCCAGTACTATTATATCCTCCAGAGACATTACATCATATGTGACTGATATCAGCCGCTCCTCTTATATCACTCCAGCACTATTATATCCTCCAGAGACATTACATCATATGTGTGACTGATATCAGCCGCTCCTCTTATATCACCCCAGTACTATTATATCCTCCAGATACATTACATCATATATGTGTGACTGATATCAGCCGCTCCTCTTATAACACTCCAGTACTATTATATCCTCCAGAGACATTACATCATATGTGTGACTGATATCAGCCGCTCCTCTTATATCACTCCAGCACTATTATATCCTCCAGAGACATTACATCATATGTGACTGATATCAGCCGCTCCCCTTATAACACTCCAGCACTATTATATCCTCCAGAGACATTACATCATATGTGACTGATATCAGCCGCTCCTTTTATATTACTCCAGTACTATTATATCCTCCAGAGACATTACATCATATGTGTGACTGATATCAGCCGCTCCTCTTATATCACTCCAGTACTATTATATCCTCCAGAGACATTACATCATATGTGTGACTGATATCAGCCGCTCCTCTTATAACACTCCAGTACTATTATATCCTCCAGAGACATTACATCATATATGTGACAGATATCAGCCGCTCCTCTTATATCACTCCAGTACTATTATATCCTCCAGAGACATTACATCATATGTGACTGATATCAGCCGCTCCTCTTATATCACTCCACTACTATTATATCCTCCAGAGACATTACATCATATGTGTGACTGATATCAGCCGCTCCTCTTATATCACTCCAGCACTATTATATCCTCCAGAGACATTACATCATATGTGACTGATATCAGCCGCTCCTCTTATATCACTCCAGTACTATTATATCCTCCAGACATTACATCATATGTGACTGATATCAGCCGCTCCTCTTATATCACTCCAGCACTATTATATCCTCCAGACATTACATCATATGTGTGACTGATATCAGCCGCTCCTCTTATAACACTCCAGCACTATTATATACTCCAGAGACATTACATCATATGTGACTGATATCAGCCGCTCCTCTTATATCACTCCACTACTATTATATCCTCCAGATACATTACATCATATGTGTGACTGATATCAGCCGCTCCTCTTATATCACTCCAGCACTATTATATCCCCCAGAGACATTACATCATGTGTGACTGATATCAGCCGCTCCTCTTATATCACTCCAGTACTATTATATCCTCCTCCAGAGACATTACATCATATGTGTGACTGATATCAGCCGCTCCTCTTATATCACTCCAGCACTATTATATCCTGCAGAGACATTACATTATATGTGACTGATATCAGCCGCTCCTCTTATAACACTCCAGCACTATTATATCCTCCAGACATTACATCATGTGACTGATATCAGCGGCTCCTCTTATATCACTCCAGTACTATTATATCCTCCAGAGACATTACATCATATGTGTGACTGATATCAGCCGCTCCTCTTATAACACTCCAGTACTATTATATCCTCCAGAGACATTACATCATATGTGACTGATATCAGCCGCTCCTCTTATATCACTCCAGTACTATTATATCCTCCAGAGACATTACTTCATATGTGTGACTGATATCAGCCGCTCCTCTTATATCACTCCAGTACTATTATATCCTCCAGAGACATTACTTCATATGTGTGACTGATATCAGCCGCTCCTCTTATAACACTCCAGTACTATTATATCCTCCAGAGACATTACATCATATGTGACTGATATCAGCCGCTCCTCTTATATCACTCCAGTACTATTATATCCTCCAGAGACATTACATCATATGTGACTGATATCAGCCGCTCCTCTTATATCACTCCAGTACTATTATATCCTCCAGAGACATTACATCATATGTGACTGATATCAGCCGCTCCTCTTATATCACTCCAGTACTATTATATCCTCCAGAGACATTACATCATATGTGTGACTGATATCAGCCGCTCCTCTTATATCACTCCAGCACTATTATATCCTCCAGAGACATTACATCATATGTGACTGATATCAGCCGCTCCTCTTATAACACTCCAGTACTATTATATCCTCCAGAGACATTACATCATATGTGACTGATATCAGCCGCTCCTCTTATATCACTCCAGTACTATTATATCCTCCAGAGATATTACATCATATATGACTTATATCAGCCGCTCCTCTTATAACACTCCAGTACTATTATATCCTCCAGAGACATTACATCATATGTGACTGATATCAGCCGCTCCTCTTATATCACTCCAGTACTATAATATCCCCCAGAGACATTACATCATATGTGACTGATATCAGCCGCTCCTATTATATCACTCCAGTACTATTATATCCTCCAGAGACATTACATCATATGTGTGACTGATATCAGCCGCTCCTCTTATATCACACCAGCACTATTATATCCTCCAGAGACATTACATCATATGTGACTGATATCAGCCGCTCCTCTTATATCACTCCAGCACTATTATATCCTCCAGAGACATTACATCATATGTGTGACTGATATCAGCCGCTCCTCTTATAACACTCCAGTACTATTATATCCTCCAGACATTACATCATATGTGACTGATATCAGCCGCTCCTCTTATATCACTCCAGCACTATTATATCCTCCAGAGACATTACATCATATGTGTGACTGATATCAGCCGCTCCTCTTATATCACTCCAGTACTATTATATCCTCCAGAGACATTACATCATATGTGACTGATATCAGCCGCTCCTCTTATATCACTCCAGCACTATTATATCCTCCAGAGACATTACATCATATGTGACTGATATCAGCCGCTCCTCTTATATCACTCCAGTACTATTATATCCTCCAGAGACATTACATCATATGTGTGACTGATATCAGCCGCTCCTCTTATAGCACTCCAGTACTATTATATCCTCCAGAGACATTACATCATATGTGACTGATATCAGCCGCTCCTCTTATATCACTCCAGTACTATTATATCCTCCAGAGACATTACATCATATGTGACTGATATCAGCCGCTCCTCTTATATCACTCCAGTACTATTATATCCTCCAGAGACATTACATCATGTGTGACTGATATCAGCCGCTCCTCTTATATCACTCCAGTACTATTATATCCTCCAGAGACATTACATCATATGTGTGACTGATATCAGCCACTCCTCTTATATCACTCCAGTACTATTATATCCTCCAGAGACATTACATCATATGTGTGACTGATATCAGCCGCTCCTCTTATATCTCTCCAGTACTATTATATCCTCCAGAGACATTACATCATATGTATGACTGATATCAGCCGCTCCTCTTATAACACTCCAGCACTATTATATCCTCCAGAGATATTACATCATATGTGACTGATATCAGCCGCTCCTCTTATAACACTCCAGTACTATTATATCCTCCAGAGACATTACATCATATGTGTGACTGATATCAGCCGCTCCTCTTATATCACTCCAGCACTATTATATCCTCCAGACATTACATCATATGTGACTGATATCAGCCGCTCCTCTTATATCACTCCAGCACTATTATATCCTCCAGAGACATTACATCATATGTGTGACTGATATCAGCCGCTCCTCTTATATCACTCCAGTACTATTATATCCTCCAGAGACATTACATCATATGTGTGACTGATATCAGCCGCTCCTCTTATATCACTCCAGTACTATTATATCCTCCAGAGACATTACATCATATGTGTGACTGATATCAGCCGTTCCTCTTATAACACTCCAGCACTATTATATCCTCCATAGACATTACATCATATGTGACTGATATCAGCCGCTCCTCTTATATCTCTCCAGTACTATTATATCCTCCAGAGACATTACATCATATGTATGACTGATATCAGCCGCTCCTCTTATAACACTCCAGCACTATTATATCCTCCAGAGATATTACATCATATGTGACTGATATCAGCCGCTCCTCTTATAACACTCCAGCACTATTATATCCTCCAGAGACATTACATCATATGTGTGACTGATATCAGCCGCTCCTCTTATATCACTCCAGCACTATTATATCCTCCAGAGACATTACATCATATGTGTGACTGATATCAGCCGCTCCTCTTATAACACTCCAGTACTATTATATCCTCCAGAGACATTACATCATATGTGTGACTGATATCAGCCGCTCCTCTTATATCACTCCAGCACTATTATATCCTCCAGAGACATTACATCATATGTGTGACTGATATCAGCCGCTCCTCTTATATCACTCCAGCACTATTATATCCTCCAGAGACATTACATCATATGTGACTGATATCAGCCGCTCCTCTTATATCACTCCAGTACTATTATATCCTCCAGAGACATTACATCATATGTGTGACTGATATCAGCCGCTCTTCTTATATCACTCCAGTACTATTATATCCTCCAGAGACATTACATCATATGTGAATGATATCAGACGCTCCTCTTATAACACTCCAGCACTATTATATCCTCCAGAGACATTACATCATATGTGTGACTGATATCAGCCGCTCCTCTTATATCACTCCAGTACTATTATATCCTCCAGAGACATTACATCATATGTGACTGATATCAGCCGCTCCTCTTATATCACTCCAGTACTATTATATCCTCCAGAGAAATTACATCATATGTGTGACTGATATCAGCCGCTCCTCTTATATCACTCCAGCACTATTATATCCTCCAGACATTACATCATATGTGACTGATATCAGCCGCTCCTCTTGTATCACTCCAGTACTATTATATCCTCCAGAGAAATTACATCATATGTGTGACTGATATCAGCCGCTGCTCTTATATCACTCCAGCACTATTATATCCTCCAGACATTACATCATATGTGTGACTGATATCAGCCGCTCCTCTTATATCACTCCAGTACTATTATATCCTCCAGAGACATTACATCATATGTGACTGATATCAGCCGCTCCTCTTATATTACTCCAGTACTATTATATCCTCCAGAGACATTACATCATATGTGTGACTGATATCAGCTGCTCCTCTTATAACACTCCAGTACTATTATATCCACCAGAGACATTACATCATATGTGACTGATATCAGCAGCTCCTCTTATAACGCTCCAGTACTATTATATCCTCCAGAGACATTACATCATATGTGACTGATATCAGCCGCTCCTCTTATATCACTCCAGTACTATTATATCCTCCAGAGACATTACATCATATGTGTGACTGATATCAGCCGCTCCTTTTATATCACTCCAGTACTATTATATCCTCCAGAGACATTACATCATATGTGACTGATATCAGCCGCTCCTCTTATATCACTCCAGCACTATTATATCCTCCAGAGACATTACATCATATGTGTGACTGATATCAGCCGCTCCTCTTATATCACTCCAGCACTATTATATCCTCCAGAGACATTACATCATATGTGACTGATATCAGCCGCTCCTCTTATATCACTCCAGTACTATTATATCCTCCAGAGACATTACATCATATGTGACTGATATCAGCCGCTCCTCTTATATCACTCCAGTACTATTATATCCTCCAGAGAAATTACATCATATGTGTGACTGATATCAGCCGCTCCTCTTATATCACTCCAGCACTATTATATCCTCCAGACATTACATCATATGTGACTGATATCAGCCGCTCCTCTTATATCACTCCAGTACTATTATATCCTCCAGAGAAATTCCATCATATGTGTGACTGATATCAGCCGCTCCTCTTATATCACTCCACTACTATTATATCCTCCAGAGACATTACATCATATGTGTGACTGATATCAGCCGCTCCTCTTATATCACTCCAGCACTATTATATCCTCCAGATACATTACATCATATATGTGTGACTGATATCAGCCGCTGCTCTTATATCACTCCAGCACTATTATATCCTCCAGACATTACATCATATGTGACTGATATCAGCCGCTCCTCTTATATCACTCCAGTACTATTATATCCTCCAGAGACATTACATCATATGTGACTGATATCAGCCGCTCCTCTTATATTACTCCAGTACTATTATATCCTCCAGAGACATTACATCATATGTGTGACTGATATCAGCTGCTCCTCTTATAACACTCCAGTACTATTATATCCACCAGAGACATTACATCATATGTGACTGATATCAGCAGCTCCTCTTATAACGCTCCAGTACTATTATATCCTCCAGAGACATTACATCATATGTGACTGATATCAGCCGCTCCTCTTATATCACTCCAGTACTATTATATCCTCCAGAGACATTACATCATATGTGTGACTGATATCAGCCGCTCCTTTTATATCACTCCAGTACTATTATATCCTCCAGAGACATTACATCATATGTGACTGATATCAGCCGCTCCTCTTATATCACTCCAGCACTATTATATCCTCCAGAGACATTACATCATATGTGTGACTGATATCAGCCGCTCCTCTTATATCACCCCAGTACTATTATATCCTCCAGATACATTACATCATATATGTGTGACTGATATCAGCCGCTCCTCTTATAACACTCCAGTACTATTATATCCTCCAGAGACATTACATCATATGTGTGACTGATATCAGCCGCTCCTCTTATATCACTCCAGCACTATTATATCCTCCAGAGACATTACATCATATGTGACTGATATCAGCCGCTCCCCTTATAACACTCCAGCACTATTATATCCTCCAGAGACATTACATCATATGTGTGACTGATATCAGCCGCTCCTCTTATATCACTCCAGTACTATTATATCCTCCAGAGACATTACATCATATATGTGACTAATATCAGCCGCTCCTCTTATAACACTCCAGCACTATTATATCCTCCAGAGACATTACATCATATATGTGACTGATATCAGCCGCTCCTCTTATATCACTCCAGTACTATTATATCCTCCAGAGACATTACATCATATATGTGACTGATATCAGCCGCTCCTCTTATATCACTCCAGTACTATTATATCCTCCAGAGACATTACATCATATGTGACTGATATCAGCCGCTCCTCTTATATTACTCCAGTACTATTATATCCTCCAGAGACATTACATCATATGTGTGACTGATATCAGCCGCTCCTCTTATATCACTCCAGTACTATTATATCCTCCAGAGACATTACATCATATGTGTGACTGATATCAGCCGCTCCTCTTATAACACTCCAGTACTATTATATCCTCCAGAGACATTACATCATATATGTGACAGATATCAGCCGCTCCTCTTATATCACTCCAGTACTATTATATCCTCCAGAGACATTACATCATATGTGACTGATATCAGCCGCTCCTCTTATATCACTCCACTACTATTATATCCTCCAGAGACATTACATCATATGTGTGACTGATATCAG
>NC_134689.1:571763-690484 GCF_050947455.1 Rhinoderma darwinii | reverse complement strand
GTACATACACTTAAATATTGCATACAGTTACCTACAGTTATATAGGGGTACCTATTACATACAGTTACCTACAGTTATATAGGGGTACATACTTACATATTACATACAGTTACCTACAGTTATATAGTGGTACATATTACATACAGTTACCTACAGTTATATAGTGGTACATACACTTACATATTACATACAGTTACCTACAGTTATATAGTGGTACATACACTTACATATTACATACAGTTACCTACAGTTATATAGTGGTACATATTACATACAGTTACCTACAGTTATATAGTGGTACATATTACATACAGTTACCTACAGTTATATAGTGGTACATACACTTACATATTACATACAGTTACCTAAGTTATATAGGGGTACATATACTTACATATTACATACAGTTACCTACAGTTATATAGTGGTACATATTACATACAGTTACATACAGTTATATAGTTGTACATACACTTAAATATTACATACAGTTATCTACAGTTATATAGGGGTACATACACTTACATATTACATACAGTTACCTACAGTTATATAGTGGTACATATTACATACAGTTACCTACAGTTATATAGTGGTACATACACTTACATATTACATACAGTTACCTACAGTTATATAGTGGTGCATATTACATACAGTTACCTACAGTTATATAGTGGTACATATTACATACAGTTACCTACAGTTATATAGTGGTACATACACTTACATATTACATACAGTTATATAGGGGTACATACACTTACATATTACATACAGTTACCTACAGTTATATAGTGGTACTTACATATTACATACAGTTACCTACAGTTATATAGTGGTACATATTACATACAGTTACCTACAGTTATATAGTGGTACATACACTTACATATTACATACAGTTACCTACAGTTATATAGGGGTACATACTTACATATTATATACAGTTACCTACAGTTATATAGGGGTACATATTACATACAGTTACCTACAGTTATATAGTGGTACATACACTTACATATTACATACAGTTACCTACAGTTATATAGGGGTACATACACTTACATATTACATACAGTTACCTACAGTTATATAGTGGTACATATTACATACAGTTACCTACAGTTATATAGGGGTACATACTTACATATTACATACAGTTACCTACAGTTATATAGTGGTACATACACTTATATATTACATACAGTTACCTACAGTTATATAGTGGTACATATTACATACCGTTACCTACAGTTATATAGTGGTACATATTACATACAGTTACCTACAGTTATATAGTGGTACATACACTTACATATTACATACAGTTACCTACAGTTATATAGTGGTACATACACTTACATATTACATACAGTTACCTACAGTTATATAGTGGTACATACACTTACATATTACATACAGTTACCTACAGTTATATAGTGGTACATATTACATACAGTTACCTACAGTTATATAGTGGTACATACACTTACATATTACATACAGTTACCTACAGTTATATAGGGGTACATACTTACATATTACATACAGTTACCTACAGTTATATAGTGGTACATATTACATACAGTTACCTACAGTTATATAGTGGTACATACACTTACATATTACATACATTTACCTACAGTTATATAGGGGTACATACTTACATATTACATACAGTTACCTACAGTTATATAGTGGTACATACACTTACATATTACATACAGTTACCTACAGTTATATAGTGGTACATATTACATACAGTTACCTACAGTTATATAGTGGTACATATTACATACAGTTACCTACAGTTATATAGTGGTACATACACTTACATATTACATACAGTTACCTACAGTTATATAGTGGTACATACACTTACATATTACATACAGTTACCTACAGTTATATAGTGGTACATACACTTACATATTACATACAGTTACCTACAGTTATATAGTGGTACATACACTTACATATTACATACAGTTACCTAAGTTATATAGGGGTACATATACTTACATATTACATACAGTTACCTACAGTTATATAGGGGTACATATTACATACAGTTACATACAGTTATATAGTTGTACATACACTTAAATATTACATACAGTTATCTACAGTTATATAGTGGTACATATTACATACAGTTACCTACAGTTATATAGGGGTACATACACTTACATATTACATACAGTTACCTACAGTTATATAGTGGTGCATATTACATACAGTTACCTACAGTTATATAGTGGTACATATTACATACAGTTACATACAGTTATATAGTTGTACATACACTTAAATATTACATACAGTTATCTACAGTTATATAGTGGTACATATTACATACAGTTACCTACAGTTATATAGGGGTACATACACTTACATATTACATACAGTTACCTACAGTTATATAGTGGTGCATATTACATACAGTTACCTACAGTTATATAGTGGTACATATTACATACAGTTACCTACAGTTATATAGTGGTACATACACTTACATATTACATACAGTTATATAGTGGTACATACACTTACATATTACATACAGTTACCTACAGTTATATAGTGGTACATACACTTACATATTACATACAGTTACCTACAGTTATATAGTGGTACATACACTTACATATTACATACAGTTACCTAAGTTATATAGGGGTACATATACTTACATATTACATACAGTTACCTACAGTTATATAGGGGTACATATTACATACAGTTACATACAGTTATATAGTTGTACATACACTTAAATATTACATACAGTTATCTACAGTTATATAGTGGTACATATTACATACAGTTACCTACAGTTATATAGGGGTACATACACTTACATATTACATACAGTTACCTACAGTTATATAGTGGTGCATATTACATACAGTTACCTACAGTTATATAGTGGTACATATTACATACAGTTACCTACAGTTATATAGTGGTACATACACTTACATATTACATACAGTTATATAGGGGTACATACACTTACATATTACATACAGTTACCTACAGTTATATAGTGGTACTTACATATTACATACAGTTACCTACAGTTATATAGTGGTACATATTACATACAGTTACCTACAGTTATATAGTGGTACATACACTTACATATTACATACAGTTACCTACAGTTATATAGGGGTACATACTTACATATTATATACAGTTACCTACAGTTATATAGGGGTACATATTACATACAGTTACCTACAGTTATATAGTGGTACATACACTTACATATTACATACAGTTACCTACAGTTATATAGTGGTACATACACTTACATATTACATACAGTTACCTACAGTTATATAGTGGTACATATTACATACAGTTACCTACAGTTATATAGGGGTACATACTTACATATTACATACAGTTACCTACAGTTATATAGTGGTACATACACTTATATATTACATACAGTTACCTACAGTTATATAGTGGTACATATTACATACCGTTACCTACAGTTATATAGTGGTACATATTACATACAGTTACCTACAGTTATATAGTGGTACATACACTTACATATTACATACAGTTACCTACAGTTATATAGTGGTACATACACTTACATATTACATACAGTTACCTACAGTTATATAGTGGTACATACACTTACATATTACATACAGTTACCTACAGTTATATAGTGGTACATATTACATACAGTTACCTACAGTTATATAGTGGTACATACACTTACATATTACATACAGTTACCTACAGTTATATAGGGGTACATACTTACATATTACATACAGTTACCTACAGTTATATAGTGGTACATATTACATACAGTTACCTACAGTTATATAGTGGTACATACACTTACATATTACATACAGTTACCTACAGTTATATAGGGGTACATACTTACATATTACATACAGTTACCTACAGTTATATAGTGGTACATACACTTACATATTACATACAGTTACCTACAGTTATATAGTGGTACATATTACATACAGTTACCTACAGTTATATAGTGGTACATATTACATACAGTTACCTACAGTTATATAGTGGTACATACACTTACATATTACATACAGTTACCTACAGTTATATAGTGGTACATACACTTACATATTACATACAGTTACCTACAGTTATATAGTGGTACATACACTTACATATTACATACAGTTACCTACAGTTATATAGTGGTACATACACTTACATATTACATACAGTTACCTACAGTTATATAGTGGTACATACACTTACATATTACATACAGTTACCTACAGTTATATAGGGATACATACACTTACATATTACATACAGTTACCTACAGTTATATAGTGGTACATATTACATACAGTAACCTACAGTTATATAGGGGTACATACACTTACATATTACATACAGTTACCTACAGTTATATAGTGGTACATATTACATACAATAACCTACAGTTATATAGGGGTACATACACTTACATATTAAATACAGTTACCTACAGTTATATAGTGGTACATATTACATACAGTTACCTACAGTTATATAGGGGTACATATACTTACATATTACATACAGTTACCTACAGTTATATAGTGGTACATGTTACATACAGTTACCTACAGTTATATAGTGGTACATACACTTACATATTACATACAGTTACCTACAGTTATATAGGGGTACATATTACATACAGTTACCTACAGTTATATAGTGGTACATACACTTACATATTACATACAGTTACCTACAGTTATATAGTGGTACATATTACATACAGTTACCTACAGTTATATAGTGGTACATACACTTACATATTACATACAGTTACCTACAGTTATATAGGGGTACATACTTACATATTACATACAGTTACCTACAGTTATATAGTGGTACATACACTTACATATTACATACAGTTACCTACAGTTATATAGTGGTACATATTACATACAGTTACCTACAGTTATATAGTGGTACATATTACATACAGTTACCTACAGTTATATAGTGGTACATACACTTACATATTACATACAGTTACCTACAGTTATATAGTGGTACATACACTTACATATTACATACAGTTACCTACAGTTATATAGTGGTACATACACTTACATATTACATACAGTTACCTACAGTTATATAGTGGTACATACACTTACATATTACATACAGTTACCTACAGTTATATAGTGGTACATATTACATACAGTTACCTACAGTTATATAGTGGTACATACACTTACATATTACATACAGTTACCTACAGTTATATAGTGGTACATACACTTACATATTACATACAGTTACCTACAGTTATATAGTGGTACATACACTTACATATTACATACAGTTACCTACAGTTATATAGTGGTACATACACTTACATATTACATACAGTTATATAGGGATACATACACTTACATATTACATACAGTTACCTACAGTTATATAGTGGTACATATTACATACAGTAACCTACAGTTATATAGGGGTACATACACTTACATATTACATACAGTTACCTACAGTTATATAGTGGTACATATTACATACAATAACCTACAGTTATATAGGGGTACATACACTTACATATTAAATACAGTTACCTACAGTTATATAGTGGTACATATTACATATTACATACAGTTACCTACAGTTATATAGTGGTACATATTACATACAGTTACCTACAGTTATATAGTGGTACATATTACATACAGTTACCTACAGTTATATAGTGGTACATACACTTACATATTACCTACAGTTATATAGTGGTACATATTACATACAGTTACCTACAGTTATATAGTGGTACATACACTTACATATTACATGGCTCGATTCAAACTCAGCACCGAACGCGCCTGCCGCCAAACCCTGCGAGCAACGATATCCGACCAAATAATAATCAAGCCCGGAAATTATGCCCATAAACGCAACAAATCCAATTTGACGTCCCGCATCAGATCCCTAGATGATCTTATACCCAAATTATTACCTCTCAGGTGCACGACCAGAATATCAGGAGCTCTGTCTAACCCTGCGTAGAACTGGAGCTCCGGCAACAACCTGCACCACAGCATTCCCCGCAGACCCAACCATCTGACCTGCACCACAGCATGCCCCGCAGACCCAACCATCTGACCTGCACCACAGCATGCCCCGCAGACCCAACCATCTGACCTGCACCACAGCATGCCCCGCAGACCCAACCATCTGACCTGCACCACAGCATGCCCCTCAGACCCAACCATCTGACCTGAACCACAGCATGCCCCGCAGACCCAACTATCTGACCTGAACCACAGCATGCCCCGCAGACCCAACCATCTGACCTGTACCACAGCATGCCCCGCAAACCCAACCATCTGACCTGCACCACAGCATGCCCCGCAGACCCAACCATCTGACCTGCACCACAGCATGCCCCGCAGAACCAACCATCTGACCTGCACCACAGCATGCTCCGCAGACCCAACCATCTGACCTGCACCACAGCATGCCCCGCAGACCCAACCATCTGACCTGCACCACAGCATGCCCCGCAGACCCAACCATCTGACCTGCACCACAGCATGCCCCGCAGACCCAACCATCTGACCTGTACCACAGCATGCCCCGCAGACCCGACCATCTGACCTGCACCACAGCATGCCCCGCAGACCCAACCATCTGACCTGCACCACAGCATGCCCCTCAGACCCAACCATCTAACCTGTACCACAGCATGCCCCGCAGACCTAACCATCTGACCTGCACCACAGCATGCCCCGCAGACCCAACCATCTGACCTGTACCACAGCATGCCCCGCAGACCCAACCATCTGACCTGCACCACAGCATGCCCCGCAGACCCAACCATCTGACCTGCACCACAGCATGCCCCGCAGACCCAACCATCTGACCTGTACCACAGCATGCCCCGCAGACCCAACCATCTGACCTGCACCACAGCATGCCCCGCAGACCTAACCATCTGACCTGCACCTCTGACTGATCCAGGCCAAACTGCCGTCCAGCCGGACGATCATCAGCACGCACACCTCCCCAGTGCACGTATGAGGGCCCCATGATCCAGATCAAGCAGGGACCTGCACCTAAAACAACACAAGAGAGCAATGTAACAACTCCATATCCACCTCCAGCACAACTTATCACCACCGCCTCAAAGCAAGTGAGGCCGCACATACAACCTATATCGGTCTGACTCCCACCTACCGATCTTCTTACCATCGCCGGGGATAAACCCCACCGAGCTGCTTCCGTAGCTGCGCCAATTCTAAACGAGTGAGAGCTAAAACCTGCTCCACCTCTGCCAGACAACAGGAGACCTTTCTGGAAAACCTGCACAAACTGATATTGCGAGAAAGACAACCCGTCTGCATGAACCAACAAGGATACCGGCCCCGTCCGGTCTCACCGCAACAAACTCCTGAAAACAGTGAACCGGCGCCCGCGACCCTGGTAATTCATACAAGCGCACCACAAAACCCCTCCCCTCCTGATCTGTCTTTGATCTACGAAGCAAGCAAGATAAACAGGAGCCATCCAATTCAACGTCCGCGAACAATAAGACCCCAGCCAGTGGCGTAGCTATAGGGGTCGCAGCGGTCGCAGTTGCAACTGGGCCCTTAAGCCTGGGGGGCCCGCGGGGCCCCGTTGCCATGAAGCGCACTGATAGAAAGTTTGTATGTGTCGTGATGCCGGCACTTCCTGGTTACGGGCATAGTTTGTTTAGACGTCACAGTCACATGGTACACTCAGTGTACCATGTGACCGTGACATAATGAGAGGGGTCGTTCCAGCCACTGTGGAAGAGCCGATGCGGAGGAGCATGGAAGACTGCAGGGGAGCTGCAGAGGGGCCCCTAATGTAGCTGTATTATGTCGTGCTGTCTGTGTTGGCGGTGGAGAGAGGGGCTTTAAATTACAGGCCCCCCCTCTCCTCTCCTCTCTCCACCGCAAACACAAACTGCACGACATAATACATTACAAACTGCGGGTCGCACTCCCCTTGGGGGTCGTGTGGATAAATCCGGGGGGTCGCGAACCACTCACCGAGGTCCTGCTTTCAACTGTATTTGTGTCCTGAGGACGCAGATCCAATTGAATTTAATCCTGGAGCAAGGAGCTGTCGGCTCCTTCCTCCAGCATTCATTCTGGGGACTTTCTCTTCAGAATAATTAAACATGACCCTAAATATAAAGTCGTTCTGATTTCGGGTTTTCTTATTTCTGGGTCATCGAGTTCGTTGTTGTTAAAATCAATGACTGGGGAACAAAGAAGAGGAAGACGGAACATAAACTGGAAGTTACTCAGGAATCTTGGTGGAAAGCCGCAGCTTGAGGTGTAATTATGACTTGTCCCTGAGGTGGGCGCTGAACTTCTGCTGCCGCACATAACAGGGTCAGGAATCTCACGTGTTAGACGATGTTCTTCATTACTATTCTTGCCTTGTCAGGGGCTTTGTCATACAATCCAATTGCTATCGTTTCCTAAAAAGATCAAATGTTTCACTCCCAAACTCATAAAGAAAATGTCCGAGGCCGTGGGGGTTCAGTCCCCGCAGACATAAGGCACTACAAGAAGGACATGGACGGTGAGGCTGGCAGCAAGTGTTCTGGAAGTCCGTCACCGTGTGTCACAATCTCCGGGTCTGGTCTCCGGACCGTCAGCTTCTCGTTCACTGTGTGTCACAATCTCTGGGTCTGGTGTCTGGACCGTCAGTGTTCTCGTTCACCGTGTGTCACAATCTCGGTGTCTGGTGTCCGGACCGTCAGTGTTCTCGTTCACCGTGTGTCACAATCTCTGTGTCTGGTGTCCGGACCGTCAGTTTCTCGTTCACCGTGTGTCACAATCTCGGTGTCTGGTGTCCGGACCGTCAGTTTCTCATTCACTGTGTGTCACAATCTCCGGGTTTGGTGTCTGGACCGTCAGTGTTCTCGTTCACCGTGTGTCACAATCTCCGGGTTTGGTGTCCGGACCGTCAGTGCTCTCGTTCACCGTGTGTCACAATCTCCGGGTCTGGTGTCCGGACCGTCAGTGTTCTCGTTCACCGTGTGTCACAATCTCCGGGTCTGGTGTCCGGACCGTCAGTATTCTCGTTCACCGTGTGTCACAATCTCGGTGTCTGGTGTCCGGACCGTCAGTGCTCTCGTTCACAGTGTGTCACAATCTCCGGGTCTGGTGTCCGGACCGTCAGTGTTCTCGTTCACCGTGTGTCACAATCTCGGTGTCTGGTGTCCGGACCGTCAGTGCTCTCGTTCACAGTGTGTCACAATCTCCGGGTCTGGTGTCCGGACCGTCAGTGTTCTCGTTCACCGTGTGTCACAATCTCGGGGTCTGGTGTCCGGACCGTCAGTTTCTCGTTCACCGTGTGTCACAATCTCCGGGTTTGGTGTCCGGACCGTCAGTGTTCTCGTTCACCGTGTGTCACAATCTCGGGGTCTGGTGTCCGGGCCGTCAGTGTTCTCGTTCACCGTGTGTCACAATCTCTGGGTCTGGTGTCCGGACCGTCAGTGTTCTCGTTCACCGTGTGTCACAATCTCCGGGTCTGGTGTCCGGACCGTCAGTGTTCTCGTTCACCGTGTGTCCCAATCTCCGGGTCTGGTGTCCGGACCGTCAGTGTTCTCGTTCACCGTGTGTCACAATCTCCGGCTCTGGTGTCCGGACCGTCAGTGTTCTCTTTCACCGTGTGTCACAATCTCCGGGTCTGGTGTCCGGACCGTCAGTGTTCTCGTTCACCGTGTGTCACAATCTCCGGGTCTGGTCTCCGGACCGTCAGTTTCTCGTTCACCGTGTGTCACAATCTCGGGGTCTGGTGTCCGGACCGTCAGTTTCTCGTTCACCGTGTGTCACAATCTCCGGGTCTGATGTACGGACCGTCAGTTTCTCGTTCACCGTGTGGCACAATCTCGGGGTCTGGTGTCCGGACCGTCAGTTTCTCGTTCACCGTGTGTCACAATCTCCGGGTCTGGTGTCCGGACCGTCAGTGTTCTCGTTCACCGTGTGTCACAATCTCCGGGTCTGGTGTCCGGACCGTCAGTGTTCTCGTTCACCGTGTGTCACAATCTCCGGGTCTGGTGTACGGACCGTCAGTTTCTCGTTCACCGTGTGTCACAATCTCGGGGTCTGGTGTCCAGACCGTCAGTTTCTCGTTCACCGTGTGTCACAATCTCCGGGTCTGGTGTACGGACCGTCAGTTTCTCGTTCACCGTGTGGCACAATCTCCGGCTCTGGTGTCCGGACTGTCAGTGTTCTCGTTCACCGTTTGCAGTATTTACTCCTCACGGTTTGGGTTGTATATGTCTCCACCTGTAAGTAGGGATAACGGGTGGGATGGACAAGTCTCACGTACTCACCGCCTCTCCTACTATACTGTACATGCGCAATGTCTACCCCGGGCCTTGTTGCGGTGTTACATCGTCGCCATTGCTGCACAAAGCATTGACCCAGTGAGCTGTGAAGGACATGCACTGTCCCAGGCCATAATCGCTGCTCCACGTGTCAGCGGTGGCGTCCTCTATCCCCTCGCTATATTCTGTGTTACAATCTCTCACTCTCTGCCTGATGTCCTCTCTCTCTCTCTCTCTCTCCTCTCTATTCTGTGTGTGACTGTCTCTCACTCTCTGTCTTACATCCTCTCTCCTCTCTGTTTTCTATGTTTTACTGTCTCTCACTCTCTGCCTGATGTCCTCTCTCCTCTGTATTCTGTGTTAATATCTCTCTCTCTCTGACATTCTCTCTCTCCTCTCTATTCTGTGTGTTACTGTCTCTCACTCTCTGCCTGATGTTCTCTCTGTAGCGTCCATGGCCGCAGGCCATCTGGTTTACTCACCTCCCGACGCCCGCAGACATGGATCTGTGAGCGCTGGTCCCCATCTCCTTCCTAGGAGGCGCCAGCGCTCACTTCTGCTCCGTTCGGCTGTCCGTCAGGTTCTACTACGATTGAGGGAGAATCATTTATACGCTAAGCTGGAGAAGTGCGTCTTTGAGAAGAGTTCTCTGCCCTTCCTGGGCTACATCATCTCGGATCAAGGCCTCAAAATGGATCCTGAGAAAGTGAAAGCTGTCCTGGAGTGGCCACATCCTCAAGGCCTAAGGGCCATACAGCGGTTCCTGGAATTCGCCAATTTCTACCGGCAGTTTATTCCTAACTTCTCTTCTATGACGGCCCCCATCTCGACCCTTACCAAGAAGGGTGTGAACGCCAAGGTGTGAACTCCAGAGGCAGAGTCCGCATTTATTAGCCTCAAGAAAGCCTTCACTTCAGCCTCGATCCTCCATCACCCTGACGTATCTCGGCAGTTCTCTCTAGAAGTGGACACTTCCTCTGTTGGTGCAGGCGCACTTCTGTTCCAGAGGAGCTCCAAAGGAAAGGCAGTAGTATGTGGCTACTACTCAAGACTGTTTTCTTCTGCTGAGCATAATTACTTCATTGGAGATCGGGAGCTACTGGCCACCAAATTGGCCCTGGAGGAGTGGAGACATCTTCTGGAGGGCGCTGCTCACCCCATCCTGATCTTCACCGACCACAAGAACCTTACCTACCCTCAGTCTGCACAACGACTGAATCCCCGTCAAGCCAGGTGGTCGCTGTTCTTCACCCGTTTCCAATTTCTGCTCCACTACCGTCCTGCTGACAAGAATGTGAGGGCCGATGCCCTGTCCAGATCATTTGAGACAGAAGACACGGTGGAGTCCCTTCAGACTATCATAGACCCGTCCTGCATTGTCACCGCCAATCCTCTGCAGGTTAGAGACATCCCTCTTGGGAGAACTTTTGTTTGGTTGGCAGACAGGAGAAGAATTCTCCGCTGGGGACACAGTTCTAAACTGGCTGGGCACGCTGGTGTCCGTAAAACCCGAGACCTGATTGCTCGTCACTTCTGGTGGCCCACGCTACCTAAGGATGTTCTGGACTTTGTCTCTTCTTGCACGGTGTGTGCCTCTAACAAAGTGACTCACTCCAAGCCTGCCGGCCTGCTTCAACCTCTGCCTGTACCCAATGCCCCCTGGCAGCACATCGCTATGGACTTCGTCACAGACCTTCCTCTCTCAGCAGGATGTAACACTGTCTGGGTGGTGGTGGACCGGTTCTCTAAGATGGCACATTTTATCCCGCTGACCGGCCTACCTTCTGCTCCTCGACTGGCGAGTCTCTTCATTCTACACATCTTCCGCTTGCATGGCTTGCCTCTTCACATTGTGTCCGACCGGGGGGTTCAGTTTACCTCTAAGTTCTGGAGAGCCCTCTGTAAACTCCTGGATGTGAGATTGGACTTTTCCTCAGCTTATCACCCCCAGTCCAATGGGCAAGTTGAGAGGATCAACCAGATCATGGAAAATTATCTCCGCCACTTCATCTCTTCACAGCACGATAACTGGGTACAGCTTCTTCCATGGGCCGAGTTTTCTTACAACAACCACACAAGTGAGTCCACCACTTCCACTCCGTTTCACATCGTGTACAGTCAACATCCCAGAGTTCCTCTCCCTGTATAAACTTCATCTCAGGTTCCCGCTGCTGACTCTGCATATGGGGACTTCCTGCAAATCTGGCAACAGACCCGGTCCTCTATTTTGCTGGCGGTAGATCGCATGAAGCGTAAGGCGGATACCAAGAGAAGAGAACCGCCTCAGTATCTTCCTGGGACTAAGGTCTGGCTGTCCTCTCGGAACATTCGCTTGAGGGTGCCTTCATACAAGTTTGCTCCCAGGTTCCTTGGTCCTTTCGAGATCCTGCAACAAATCAACCCTGTCTCCTATAAGCTGCGGCTGCCTCCTACCCTCAGAATCCCTAACTCCTTCCATGTGTCCCTCCTGAAACCAGTGGTCCTGAACCGCTACAGCAAGACTTCTAGTTCCATAGTTGCTCCCAGCGGTCCTTCTGATATATTCGAGGTAAAGGAGATCCTGGACTGCAAAAGGGTAGGAGGAAGGACTTTCTATTTGGTGGACTGGAGAGAGTTTGGTCCTGAGAAGAGGTCCAGGGAGCCAGAAGAGAACCTCAGCGCCCCTGCTCTTATTAAAAAGTTCCTCTCTCGCTCTGGCCCCAAGAAGAGGGGGCGTAAGAGGGGGGATACTGTAGCGTCCATGGCCGCGGGCCGTCGGGTTCACTCACCTCCCGACGCCCGCAGCCATGGATCTGTGAGCGCTGGTCCCCGTCTTCCTCCTAGGAGACGCCAGCACTCACTTCCGCTCTGTTCGGCTGTGTCCCGTAGGGTGCGCGCGCACGCTCACGCCCGGCCTTAAAGGGCCAGTGCGCGCAATAAGGAAATCGTCATCATCATCAACTGCCACGATTTCCTGGTCTATAAGAAGCCCCCTGGCCTTCTAATCCTTGTCTGAGCGTTGTTAGTTTTCCCAGTCTGTCTTGCAAATGGTCCCTTAGTGTTTCCCGTTCCTGTTGTTACCCGTGCCTTGTTCCCCGTTCCTGTTTCCCATGCTTTGCCTTAGTATCAAGTCGTGCCACGTCCTGTGTTATCTGCCACATTCTGTGTCATCTGACACGTCCAGAGGAATCTGCCATGTCCTGTGTCATCTGCCACGTCCAGAGGAATCTGCCACGTCCTGTGTCATCTGCCACGTTCAGAGGAATCTGTCACGTCCTGTGTCATCTGCCACGTCCAGAGGAATCTGCTACGTCTGGCGCAACTTGCGGCTCCTGTGTCATCCGCCACGTTTGGCGCCATCCGCTGCACCCATCTCATCTGTGCCAGAGCTGCGGCCACTGTCTGGACTGTTCAGGTACCCTTGTGCGGGACATTGTATTTCTGGGGTTTCCTGTGGTTTGGCCAGCTGCCTTCCCGCTACGGCAGTACGGCCTAGTGGGTCCACTAACCCGCTTCGTGACACTGTATAATAGACTGCCTCTCCATGCTGCACAGTGTTGTATTATCTGCTGTACAGTAGACTGCCTCTCCATGCTGCAAAGTGTTGTATTATCTGCTGTACAATAGACTGCCTCTCCATGCTGCACAGTGTTGTATTATCTGAGACTGCCTCTCCATATTGCACAGTGTTGTATTATCTGCTGTATAGTAGAATGTCTCTCCATGCTGCACAGTGTTGTATTATCTGCTGTATAGTAGACTGCCTCTCCATGCTGCACAGTGTTGTATTATCTGCTCTATATTAGACTGCTTCTCCATGCTGCACAGTGTTGTATTATCTGCTGTATAGTAGACTGCCTCTCCATACTGCATAGTGTTGTATTATCTGCTGTATAGTAGACTGCCTCTCCATAATGCACAGTATTGTATTATCTGCTGTATAGTAGACTGCCTCTCGATGCTGCACAGTGTTGTATTACCTGCTGTATATTAGACTGCCTCTCCATACTGCAGTGTTGTATTATCTGCTGTATAGTAGACTGCCTCTCCATATTGCACAGTGTTGTATTATCTGCTGTATAGTAGACTGCCTCTCCATGCTGCACATTGTTGTATTATCTGCTGTATACTAGACTGCCTCTCCATGCTGCAAAGTGTTGTATTATCTGCTGTATAGTAGACTGCCTCTCCATACTGCACAGTGTTGTATTATCTGCTGTATAATAGACTGTCTCTTCATGCTGCACAGTGTTATTATCTGCTGTATAATAGACTGCCTCTCCATGCTGCACAGTGTTGTATTATCTGCTGTATAATAGACTGACCCTCCACACTGCACAGTGTTGTATTATCTGCTGTATAGTAGACTGCCTCTCCATATTACACAGTGTTGTATTATCTGCTGTATAGTAGACTGCCTCTCCATGCTACACAGTGTTTTATTATCTGCTGTATAGTAGACTGCCTCTCCATACTGCAGTGTTGTATTATCTGCTGTATAATAGACTGCCTCTCCATATTGCACAGTGTTATATTATCTGCTGTAAAGTAGACTGCCTCTCCATACTGCACAGCGTTGTATTATCTGCTGTATAGTAGACTGCTTCTCCATGCTGCACAGTGTTGTATTATTTGCCTCTCCATGCTGCACAGTGTTGTATTATCTGAGACTGCCTCTCCATGCTGCAGTGTTGTATTATCAGCTGTATAGTAGACTGCCTCTCCATACTGCACAGTGTTGTATTATCTGCTGTATAGTAGACTGCCTCTCCATGCTGCACAGTGTTGTATTATCTGCTGTATAATAGACTGTCTCATCATGCTGCACAGTGTTATTATCTGCTGCATAATAGACTGCCTCTCCATGCTGCACAGTGTTGTATTATCTGCTGTATAATAGACTGACCCTCCATACTGCACAGTGTGGTATTATCTGCTGTATAGTAGACTGCCTCTCCATACTGCACAGTGTTGTATTATCCACTGTATAGTAGACTGTCTCTCCATGCTGCACAGCATTGTATTATCTGCTGTATAGTAGACTGCCTCTCCATGCTGCACAGTGTTGTATTATCTGCTGTATAGTAGACTGCCTCTCCATACTGCAGTGTTGTATTATCTGCTGTATAGTAGACTGCCTCTCCATGCTGCACCGTGTGGTATTATCTGCTGTATAGTAGGCTGCCTCTCCAAACTGCACAGTGTTGTATTATCTGCTGTATATTAGACTGCCTCTCCATATTGCACAGTGTTATATTATCTTCTGTATAGTAGACTGTCTCTCCATGCTGCATAGTGTTGTATTATTTGCTGTATAGTAGACTGCCTCTCCATACTGCACAGTGTTGTATTATCTGCTGTATAGTAGACTGCCTCTCCATGCTGCACAGTGTTATATTATCTGCTGTATAATAGACTGCCTCTCCATGCTGCACAGTGTTGTATTATCTGCTGTATAATAGACTGTCTCATCATGCTGCACAGTGTTATTATCTGCTGCATAATAGACTGCCTCTCCATGCTGCACAGTGTTGTATTATCTGCTGTATAATAGACTGACCCTCCATACTGCACAGTGTGGTATTATCTGCTGTATAGTAGACTGCCTCTCCATACTGCACAGTGTTGTATTATCCACTGTATAGTAGACTGTATCTCCATGCTGCACAGCATTGTATTATCTGCTGTATAGTAGACTGCCTCTCCATGCTGCACAGTGTTGTATTATCTGCTGTATAGTAGACTGCCTCTCCATACTGCAGTGTTGTATTATCTGCTGTATAGTAGACTGCCTCTCCATGCTGCACCGTGTGGTATTATCTGCTGTATAGTAGGCTGCCTCTCCAAACTGCACAGTGTTGTATTATCTGCTGTATATTAGACTGCCTCTCCATATTGCACAGTGTTATATTATCTTCTGTATAGTAGACTGTCTCTCCATGCTGCATAGTGTTGTATTATTTGCTGTATAGTAGACTGCCTCTCCATACTGCACAGTGTTGTATTATCTGCTGTATAGTAGACTGCCTCTCCATGCTGCACAGTGTTATATTATCTGCTGTATAATAGACTGCCTCTCCATGCTGCACAGTGTTGTATTATCTGCTGTATAGTAGACTGTCTCTCCATACTGCACAGTGTTGTAATATCTGCTGTATAGTAGACTGTCTCTCCATGCTGCACAGTGTTGTATTATCTGTTGTATAGTAGACTGTCTCTCCATGCTGCACAGTGTTGTATTATCTGCTGTATAGTAGACTGCCTCTCCATGCTGCACAGTGTTGTATTATCTGCTGTATAGTAGACTGCCTCTCCATGCTGCACAGTGTTATATTATCTGCTGTATAATAGACTGCCTCTCCATACTGCACAGTGTTGTATTATCTGCTGTATAGTAGACTGCCTCTCCATACTGCACAGTGTTGTATTATCTGCTGTATAGTAGACTACCTCTCCATACTGCAGTGTTGTATTATCTGCTGTACAGTAGACTGCTTCTCCATGCTGCACAGTGTTATATTATCTGCTGTATAATAGACTGTCTCTCCATGCTGCGTAGTGTTGTATTATCTGCTGTATAGTAGACTGCCTCTCCATGCTGCACAGTGTTATATTATCTGCTGTATAATAGACTGCCTCTCCATGCTGCACAGTGTTGTATTATCTGCTGTATAGTAGACTGTCTCTCCATACTGCACAGTGTTGTAATATCTGCTGTATAGTAGACTGTCTCTCCATGCTGCACAGTGTTGTATTATCTGTTGTATAGTAGACTGTCTCTCCATGCTGCACAGTGTTGTATTATCTGCTGTATAGTAGACTGCCTCTCCATGCTGCACAGTGTTGTATTATCTGCTGTATAGTAGACTGCCTCTCCATGCTGCACAGTGTTATATTATCTGCTGTATAATAGACTGCCTCTCCATACTGCACAGTGTTGTATTATCTGCTGTATAGTAGACTGCCTCTCCATACTGCACAGTGTTGTATTATCTGCTGTATAGTAGACTACCTCTCCATACTGCAGTGTTGTATTATCTGCTGTACAGTAGACTGCTTCTCCATGCTGCACAGTGTTATATTATCTGCTGTATAATAGACTGCCTCTCCATGCTGCGTAGTGTTGTATTATCTGCTGTATAGTAGACTGCCTCTCCATGCTGCACAGTGTTATATTATCTGCTGTATAATAGACTGCCTCTCCATGCTGCAGTGTTGTATTATCTGCTGTATAGTAGACTGCCTCTCCATGCTGCACAGTGTTGTATTATCCGCTGTATAGTAAACTGCCTCTCCATGCTGCAGTGTTGTATTATCTGCTGTATAGTAGACTGCCTCTCCATACTGCACAGTGTTGTATTATCTGCTGTATAGTAGACTGTCTCTCCATGCTGCACAATGTTGTATTATATGATGTATAGTAGACTGCCTCTCCATATTGCACAGTGTTATATTATCTGCTGTATAGTAGACTGTCTCTCCATGCTGCACAGTGTTGTATTATCTGCTGTATAGTAGACTGTCTCTCCATACTGCAGTGTTGTATTATCTGCTGTATAATAGACTGCTTCTCCATGCTGCACAGTGTTGTATTATCTGCTGTATAATAGACTGCCTCTCCATGCTGCACAGTGTTGTATTATCTGCTGTATAGTAGACTGCCTCTCCATACTGCACAGTGTTGTATTATCTGCTGTATAATAGACTGCCTCTCCATGCTGCACAGTGTTGTATTATCTGCTGTATAGTAGGCTGCCTCTCCATGCTGCACAGTGTTGTATTATCTGCTGTATAGTAGACTGCCTCTCCATGCTGCACAGTCTTGTATTATCTGTTATCAGTGGATCTACCATTATTACCAACATAACAGTGACGTTTTCCTATAAATTAGCGATAGGAATAAATCCTATTTCCCAGGATCCTCCAGTACCGGTAGTTCTCGTGTGCAGCTAGTGTTCATCTTGCCTTGTCCTCTGAACCCGACACCTTTAGGCGTCTGGACTCGTTTTATAAAGATTCCTTCATCCTCTTAAGTGATTGAGTTTTATCGACAGACGCAGATAGGAAGCTTCGAACCGGACACCGTAACTGATAAGCAGCGCTTCTGTGCCGCTGACCCCTGAAATGCCTCGTAAAAATGCATCCGCACGATCAGATGCAGAGACAGGGATGGGGCACCATGTTCTGCTCTTCAGAACGGACGTCCCTGATAATCTCAGAAAACCACAGGAGCAGCTTTAAGAGCATCAGCCGACAGCAAAGAATGAGAGAGACAGAGAAAAAACGTGAGAGCGCCGGATAAGACGCCGTCTGACACTCTAATGGTGTGAAGCGCTCCGCGAATGAATAGCCCAAAACAAGTGTCACTTACAGGCTGATCCCATCTTCTCCTCAGGTATCAGGGAGAAACAAAGAGACATTGAAATGTCAAAACAGCTCCAAACACAAACTGAGACCTAGTCATGAAGAGCACAGCGCCTCTAGTGTCCTAGTCATGAATAGCACAGAGCCTCTAGTGTCCTAGTCATGAAGAGCACAGTGCCTCTAGTGTCCTAGTCATGAATAGCACATCGCCTCTAGTGTCCTAGTCATGAATAGCACATCGCCTCTAGTGTCCTAGTCATGAAGAGCACAGCGCCTCTAGTGTCCCAGTCATGAATAGCACAGCGCCTCTAGTGTCCTAGTCATGAGTAGAACAGCGCCTCTAGTGTCCCAATCATGAATAGCACAGCGCCTCTAGTGTTCCAGTCATGAAGAGCACAGCGCCTCTAGTGTCCCAGTCATGAAGAGCACAGCGCCTCTAGTGTCCCAGTCATGAATAGCACAGCTCCTATAGTGTCCCAGTCATGAATAGCACAGCCCCTTTAGTGTCCCAGTCATGAAGACCACAGCACCTCTAGTGTCTCAGTCATGAATAGCACAGCGCCTCTAGTGTCCCAGTCATGAATAGCACAGCGCCTCTAGTGTCCCAGTCATGAATAGCACAGCTCCTCTAGTGTCCCAGTCATGAATAGCACAGCACCTCTAGTGTCCCAGTCATGAATAGCACAGCGCCTCTAGTGTCCCAGTCATGAATAGCACAGCGCCTCTAGTGTCCCAGTCATGAATAGCACAGCTACTCTAGTGTCCCAGCCATGAATAGCACAGCGCCTCTAGTGTTCCAGTCATGAAGAGCACAGAGCCTCTAGTGTCCCAGTCATGGAGAGCACAGCACCTCTAGTTTCCAAGTCAAGAATATCATAGTGCCTCTAGTGTGCCAGTCATGGAGAGCACAGCACCTCTAGTGTCCAAGTCAAGAATAGCACAGCGCCTCTAGTGTCCCAGTCATGAAGAGCGCAGCGCCTCTAGTGTTCCAGTCATGAAGAGCACAGCGCCTCTAGTGTCCCAGTCATGAAGAGCACAGCGCCTCTAGTGTCCCAGTCATGAATAGCACAGCGCCTCTAGTGTCCCAGTCATGAAGAGCACAGCGCCTCTAGTGTCCCAGTCATGAATAGCACAGCGCCTCTAGTGTTCCAGTCATGAAGAGCGCAGCACCTCTAGTGATCCAGTCATGAATAGCACAGCGCCTCTAGTGTCCCAGTCATGAAGAGCACAGCGCCTCTAGTGTCCCAGTCATGAATAGCACAGCTCCTATAGTGTCCCAGTCATGAATAGCACAGCCCCTTTAGTGTCCCAGTCATGAAGACCACAGCACCTCTAGTGTCCCAGTCATGAATAGCACAGCGCCTCTAGTGTCCCAGTCATGAATAGCACAGCGCCTCTAGTGTCCCAGTCATGAATAGCACAGCGCCTCTAGTGTCCCAGTCATGAATAGCAAAGCTCCTCTAGTGTCCCAGCCATGAATAGCACAGTGCCTCTAGTGTCCCAGTCATGAATAGCACAGCGCCTCTAGTGTCCCAGTCATGAATAGCACAGCACCTCTAGTGTCCCAGTCATGAATAGCAAAGCTCCTCTAGTGTCCCAGCCATGAATAGCACAGTGCCTCTAGTGTCCCAGCCATGAATAGCACAGTGCCTCTAGTGTCCCAGTCATGAATAGCACAGCGCCTCTAGTGTCCCAGTCATGAATAGCACAGCACCTCTAGTGTCCCAGTCATGAATAGCACAGCGCCTCTAGTGTCCCAGTCAAGAATAGCAAAGCTCCTCTAGTGTCCCAGCCATGAATAGCACAGTGCCTCTAGTGTCCCAGTCATGAAAAGAACAGCGCCTCTAGTGTCCCAGTCATGAAGAGCACAGCGCCTCTAGTGTCCCAGTCATGAAGAGCACAGCTACTCTAGTGTCCCAGCCATGAATAGCACAGCGCCTCTAGTGTTCCAGTCATGAATAGCACAGCGCCTCTAGTGTCCCAGTCATGGAGAGCACAGCACCTCTAGTTTCCAAGTCAAGAATATCATAGTGCCTCTAGTGTGCCAGTCATGGAGAGCACAGCACCTCTAGTGTCCAAGTCAAGAATAGCACAGCGCCTCTAGTGTCCCAGTCATGAAGAGCGCAGCGCCTCTAGTGTTCCAGTCATGAAGAGCACAGCGCCTCTAGTGTCCCAGTCATGAAGAGCACAGCGCCTCTAGTGTCCCAGTCATGAATAGCACAGCGCCTCTAGTGTTCCAGTCATGAAGAGCGCAGCACCTCTAGTGATCCAGTCATGAATAGCACAGCGCCTCTAGTATCCCAGTCATGAAGAGCACATCGCCTCTAGTGTCCCAGTCATGGAGAGCACAGCGCCTCTAGTGTCCCAGTCATGAATAGCACAGCGCCTCTAGTGTCCCAGTCATGAAGAGCACAGTACCTCTAGTGTCCTAGTCATGAATAGCACAGTACCTCTAGTGTCCCAGTCATGAAGAGCACAGCGCCTCTAGTGTCCTAGTCATGAATAGCACAGTACCTCTAGTGTCCAAGTCAAGAATATCATAGCGCCTCTAGTGTCCCAGTCATGGAGAGCACAGCACCTCTAGTGTCCAAGTCAAGAATATCACAGCGCCTCTAGTGTTCCAGTCATGAATAGCACAGCGCCTCTAGTGTCCCAGTAATGGAAAGAACAGCGCCTCTAGTGTCCAAGTCAAGAATATCATAGTGCCTCTAGTGTCCCAGTCATGAATAGCATAGTGCCTCTAGTGTCCTAGTTATGAAGAGCACAGTGCCTCTAGTGTCCCAGTCATGAATAGCACAGCGCCTCTGGTGTCCAAGTCAAGAATATCATAGTGCCTCTAGTGTCCCAGTCATGAATAGCATAGCGCCTCTAGTGTCCCAGTCATGGAGAGCACAGCACCTCTAGTGTCCAAGTCAAGAATAGCACAGCGCCTCTAGTGTCCCAGTCATGAAGAGCGCAGCGCCTCTAGTGTTCCAGTCATGAAGAGCACAGCGCCTCTAGTGTCCCAGTCATGAAGAGCACAGCGCCTCTAGTGTCCCAGTCATGAATAGCACAGCGCCTCTAGTGTTCCAGTCATGAAGAGCGCAGCACCTCTAGTAATCCAGTCATGAATAGCACAGCGCCTCTAGTGTCCCAGTCATGAAGAGCACAGCGCCTCTAGTGTCCCAGTCATGAATAGCACAGCTCCTATAGTGTCCCAGTCATGAATAGCACAGCCCCTTTAGTGTCCCAGTCATGAAGACCACAGCACCTCTAGTGTCCCAGTCATGAATAGCACAGCGCCTCTAGTGTCCCAGTCATGAATAGCACAGCGCCTCTAGTGTCCCAGTCATGAATAGCACAGCGCCTCTAGTGTCCCAGTCATGAATAGCACAGCACCTCTAGTGTCCCAGTCATGAATAGCACAGCGCCTCTAGTGTCCCAGTCATGAATAGCAAAGCTCCTCTAGTGTCCCAGCCATGAATAGCACAGTGCCTCTAGTGTCCCAGTCATGAAAAGAACAGCGCCTCTAGTGTCCCAGTCATGAAGAGCACAGCGCCTCTAGTGTCCCAGTCATGAAGAGCACAGCTACTCTAGTGTCCCAGCCATGAATAGCACAGCGCCTCTAGTGTTCCATTCATGAAGAGCACAGCGCCTCTAGTGTCCCAGTCATGGAGAGCACAGCACCTCTAGTTTCCAAGTCAAGAATATCATAGTGCCTCTAGTGTGCCAGTCATTGAGAGCACAGCACCTCTAGTGTCCAAGTCAAGAATAGCACAGCGCCTCTAGTGTCCCAGTCATGAAGAGCACAGCACCTCTAGTGTCCAAGTCAAGAATAGCACAGCGCCTCTAGTGTCCCAGTCATGAAGGGCACAGCGCCTCTAGTGTCCCAGTCATGAAGAGCACAGCGCCTCTAGTGTCCCAGTCATGAATAGCACAGCGCCTCTAGTGTTCCAGTCATGAAGAGCGCAGCACCTCTAGTGATCCAGTCATGAATAGCACAGCGCCTCTAGTGTCCCAGTCGTGAAGAGCACATCGCCTCTAGTGTCCCAGTCATGGAGAGCACAGCGCCTCTAGTGTCCCAGTCATGAATAGCACAGCGCCTCTAGTGTCCCAGTCATGAAGAGCACAGTACCTCTAGTGTCCTAGTCATGAATAGCACAGTACCTCTAGTGTCCCAGTCATGAATAGCACAGCGCCTCTAGTGTCCCAGTCATGAAGAGCACAGCGCCTCTAGTGTCCTAGTCATGAATAGCACAGTACCTCTAGTGTCCAAGTCAAGAATATCATAGCGCCTCTAGTGTCCCAGTCATGGAGAGCACAGCACCTCTAGTGTCCAAGTCAAGAATATATCAGCGCCTCTAATGTTCCAGTCATGAATAGCACAGCGCCTCTAGTGTCCCAGTCATGGAAAGAACAGCGCCTCTAGTGTCCAAGTCAAGAATATCATAGTGCCTCTAGTGTCCCAGTCATGAATAGCATAGTGCCTCTAGTGTCCTAGTTATCAAGAGCACAGTGCCTCTAGTGTCCCAGTCATGAATAGCACAGCCCCTCTGGTGTCCAAGTCAAGAATATCATAGTGCCTCTAGTGTCCCAGTCATGAATAGCATAGCGCCTCTAGTGTCCCAGTCATGAAGAGCACAGCGCCTCTAGTGTCCCAGTCATGAATAGCACAGCGCCTCTAGTGTCCCAGTCATGAAGAGCACAGCGCCTCTAGTGTTCCAGTCTTGAAGAGCACAGCGCCTCTAGTGTTCTAGTCATGAAGAGCACAGCGCCTCTAGTGTTCGTCATGAAGAGCACAGCACCTCTAGTGTCCCAGTCATGAAGAGCACAGCGCCTCTAGTGTTCCAGTCATGAAGAGCACAGCGCCTCTAGTGTTCGTCATGAATAGCACAGCGCCTCTAGTGTCCGAGTCATGAATAGCACAGCGCCTCTGGTGTCCAAGTCAAGAATATCATAGTGCCTCTAGTGTCCCAGTCATGAATAGCATAGCGCCTCTAGTGTCCCAGTCATGAAGAGCACAGCGCCTCTAGTGTCCCAGTCATGAAAAGAACAGCGCCTCTAGAGTTCCAGTCATGAAGAGCATAGCGCCTCTAGTGTCCCAGTCATGAAATGCACAGCGCCTCTAGTGTCCCAGTCATGAATAGCACAGCGCCTCTAGTGTCCCAGTCATGAATTGCACAGCGCCTCTAGTGTCCCAGCCATGAATAGCACAGCGCCTCTAGTGTCCCAGTCATGAAAAGAACAGCACCTCTAGAGTCCCAGTCATGAAGAGCATAGCTACTCTAGTGTCCCAGCCATGAATAGCACAGCGCCTCTAGTGTTCCAGTCATGAAGGGCTCAGCGCCTCTAGTGTCCCAGTCATGGAGAGCACAGCACCTCTAGTTTCCAAGTCAAGAAAATCATAGTGCCTCTAGTGTGCCAGTCATGGAGAGCACAGCACCTCTAGTGTCCAAGTCAAGAATAGCACAGCGCCTCTAGTGTCCCAGTCATGAAGAGCGCAGCGCCTCTAGTGTTCCAGTCATGAAGAGCACAGCGCTTCTAGTGTCCCAGTCATGAAGAGCACAGCGCCTCTAGTGTCCCAGTCATGAATAGCACAGCGCCTCTAGTGTTCCAGTCATGAAGAGCGCAGCACCTCTAGTGATCCAGTCATGAATAGCACAGCGCCTCTAGTGTCCCAGTCATGAAGAGCACAGCGCCTCTAGTGTCCCAGTCATGAATAGCACAGCTCCTATAGTGTCCCAGTCATGAATAGCACAGCCCCTTTAGTGTCCCAGTCATGAAGACCACAGCACCTCTAGTGTCCCAGTCATGAATAGCACAGCGCCTCTAGTGTCCCAGTCATGAATAGCACAGCGCCTCTAGTGTCCCAGTCATGAATAGCACAGCGCCTCTAGTGTCCCAGTCATGAATAGCACAGCACCTCTAGTGTCCCAGTCATGAATAGCAAAGCTCCTCTAGTGTCCCAGCCATGAATAGCACAGTGCCTCTAGTGTCCCAGTCATGAAAAGAACAGCGCCTCTAGTGTCCCAGTCATGAAGAGCACAGCGCCTCTAGTGTCCCAGTCATGAAGAGCACAGCTACTCTAGTGTCCCAGCCATGAATAGCACAGCGCCTCTAGTGTTCCAGTCATGAAGGGCACAGCGCCTCTAGTGTCCCAGTCATGGAGAGCACAGCACCTCTAGTTTCCAAGTCAAGAAAATCATAGTGCCTCTAGTGTGCCAGTCATGGAGAGCACAGCACCTCTAGTGTCCAAGTCAAGAATAGCACAGCGCCTCTAGTGTCCCAGTCATGAAGAGCGCAGCGCCTCTAGTGTTCCAGTCATGAAGAGCACAGCGCTTCTAGTGTCCCAGTCATGAAGAGCACAGCGCCTCTAGTGTCCCAGTCATGAATAGCACAGCGCCTCTAGTGTTCCAGTCATGAAGAGCACAGCACCTCTAGTGATCCAGTCATGAATAGCACAGCGCCTCTAGTGTCCCAGTCATGAAGAGCACATCGCCTCTAGTGTCCCAGTCATGGAGAGCACAGCGCCTCTAGTGTCCCAGTCATGAATAGCACAGCGCCTCTAGTGTCCCAGTCATGAAGAGCACAGTACCTCTAGTGTCCTAGTCATGAATAGCACAGTACCTCTAGTGTCCCAGTCATGAATAGCACAGCGCCTCTAGTGTCCCAGTCATGAAGAGCACAGCGCCTCTAGTGTCCTAGTCATGAATAGCACAGTACCTCTAGTGTCCAAGTCAAGAATATCATAGCGCCTCTAGTGTCCCAATCATGGAGAGCACAGCACCTCTAGTGTCCAAGTCAAGAATATCACAGCGCCTCTAGTGTTCCAGTCATGAATATCATAGTGCCTCTAGTGTCCCAGTCATGAATAGCATAGTGCCTCTAGTGTCCTAGTTATCAAGAGCACAGTGCCTCTAGTGTCCCAGTCATGAATAGCACAGCCCCTCTGGTGTCCAAGTCAAGAATATCATAGTGCCTCTAGTGTCCCAGTCATGAATAGCATAGCGCCTCTAGTGTCCCAGTCATGAAGAGCACAGCGCCTCTAGTGTCCCAGTCATGAATAGCACAGCGCCTCTAGTGTCCCAGTCATGAAGGGCACAGCGCCTCTAGTGTTCCAGTCTTGAAGAGCACAGCGCCTCTAGTGTTCTAGTCATGAAGAGCACAGCGCCTCTAGTGTTCGTCATGAAGAGCACAGCACCTCTAGTGTCCCAGTCATGAAGAGCACAGCGCCTCTAGTGTTCCAGTCATGAAGAGCACAGCGCCTCTAGTGTTCGTCATGAATAGCACAGCGCCTCTAGTGTCCGAGTCATGAATAGCACAGCGCCTCTGGTGTCCAAGTCAAGAATATCATAGTGCCTCTAGTGTCCCAGTCATGAATAGCATAGCGCCTCTAGTGTCCCAGTCATGAAGAGCACAGCGCCTCTAGTGTCCCAGTCATGAAAAGAACAGCGCCTCTAGAGTTCCAGTCATGAAGAGCATAGCGCCTCTAGTGTCCCAGTCATGAAATGCACAGCGCCTCTAGTGTCCCAGTCATGAATAGCACAGCGCCTCTAGTGTCCCAGTCATGAATTGCACAGCGCCTCTAGTGTCCCAGCCATGAATAGCACAGCGCCTCTAGTTACATAGTTACATAGTTACATAGTTACATAGTTAGTACGGCTGAAAAAAGACACATGTCCATCAAGTTCAACCAAGGGAAGGGAAAAGGGAAGGAAAAATTTCTACACATAGGAGCTAATATTTTTTTGTTCTAGGAAATTATCTAACCCTTTTTTAAAGTCATCTACTGTCCCTGCTGTGACCAGCTCCTGCGGTAGGCTATTCCATAAATTCACAGTTCTCACTGTAAAGAAGCCTTGTCGCCTCTGCAGCTTGAACCTTTTTTTCTCCAGACGGAGGGAGTGCCCCCTTGTTTTTTGAGGGGGTTTTACAAGGAACAGGATTTCACCATATTTTTTGTATGTGCCATTAATATATTTATATAAGTTAATCATGTCCCCCCTTAGTCGTCTTTTTTCAAGGCTAAATAGGTTTAATTCTTTCAATCTTTCCTCATAACTTAAATTCTCCATGCCCCTTATTAGCTTCGTTGCTCTTCTTTGTATTTTTTCCAACTCCAGGGCATCCTTTCTATGAACTGGAGCCCAGAACTGAACTGCATATTCTAGATGAGGCCTCACTAATGCTTTGTAAAGTGGCATTATTACATCCCTGTCCCGCGAGTCCATGCCTCTTTTAATACACGACAATATCCTGCTGGCCTTTGAAGCAGCTGATTGACACTGCATGCTGTTATTGAGTTTATGATTTACAAGTACACCCAGATCCTTCTCAACAAGTGAATCCGCCAGTGTAGCTCCCCCTAGGACATATGATGCATGCAGGTTGTTGGTACCCAGATGCATAACTTTACATTTATCTACATTAAACTTCATTTGCCAAGTGGACGCCCAAACACTTAGTTTGTTTAAATCTGCCTGTAATTCATGAACATCTTCCATAGTCTGAACTATATTACATAGCTTGGTGTCATCTGCAAAAATAGAAATAGTGCTATTAATCCCATCCTCTATATCATTAATAAATAAGTTGAATAATAGTGGTCCCAGCACTGAACCCTGGGGTACACCACTTATAACCGGGGACCATTCAGAGAAGGAATCATTGACCACAACCCTCTGGATACGGTCCTTGAGCCAATTCTCAATCCAATTACAAACTATATTTTCTAAACCTATAGTCCTTAATTTACCCATTAGGCGTCTATGGGGGACAGTGTCAAATGCCTTTGCAAAGTCCAAAAACACTAAATCCACAGCGGCCCCTCTGTCTAGACTTCTGCTCACCTCTTCATAAAAACAGATTAGGTTAGTTTGACAACTTCTGTCCTTAGTAAAACCGTGCTGGCTGTCACTTATAATGCTATTTATTGTCACATAATCCTGTATATAGTCCCTCAATAGCCCCTCAAACATTTTCCCCACGATGGATGTTAAGCTTACTGGTCTATAATTACCCGGGGAAGACCTAGAGCCCTTTTTGAAAATAGGCACCACATTTGCCCTGCGCCAGTCCCTTGGCACTATACCAGTCACTAGAGATTCTCTGAATATTATGAAAAGGGGGACAGAAATAACTGAACTAAGCTCTTTAAGAATTCTAGGGTGTAACCCATCTGGTCCCGGAGCCTTGTGCACATTTATTTTATTTAATTTAGCTTGGACCATCTCTACATTCATCCAATTCAGTATATCAACTGATATATTAACAGCACTGGCACCGGCTACATCAGCTGCTCTTTCTTCTGTTGTATATACAGAGCTAAAGAACCCATTTAGTAACTCTGCCTTCTCTTGATCCCCTGTGATCAACTCCCCATTACCATTAGTGTCCCAGTCATGAAAAGAACAGCACCTCTAGAGTCCCAGTCATGAAGAGCATAGCTACTCTAGTGTCCCAGCCATGAATAGCACAGCGCCTCTAGTGTTCCAGTCATGAAGGGCACAGCGCCTCTAGTGTCCCAGTCATGGAGAGCACAGCACCTCTAGTTTCCAAGTCAAGAAAATCATAGTGCCTCTAGTGTGCCAGTCATGGAGAGCACAGCACCTCTAGTGTCCAAGTCAAGAATAGCACAGCGCCTCTAGTGTCCCAGTCATGAAGAGCGCAGCGCCTCTAGTGTTCCAGTCATGAAGAGCACAGCGCTTCTAGTGTCCCAGTCATGAAGAGCACAGCGCCTCTAGTGTCCCAGTCATGAATAGCACAGCGCCTCTAGTGTTCCAGTCATGAAGAGCGCAGCACCTCTAGTGATCCAGTCATGAATAGCACAGCGCCTCTAGTGTCCCAGTCATGAAGAGCACAGCGCCTCTAGTGTCCCAGTCATGAATAGCACAGCTCCTATAGTGTCCCAGTCATGAATAGCACAGCCCCTTTAGTGTCCCAGTCATGAAGACCACAGCACCTCTAGTGTCCCAGTCATGAATAGCACAGCGCCTCTAGTGTCCCAGTCATGAATAGCACAGCGCCTCTAGTGTCCCAGTCATGAATAGCACAGCGCCTCTAGTGTCCCAGTCATGAATAGCACAGCACCTCTAGTGTCCCAGTCATGAATAGCAAAGCTCCTCTAGTGTCCCAGCCATGAATAGCACAGTGCCTCTAGTGTCCCAGTCATGAAAAGAACAGCGCCTCTAGTGTCCCAGTCATGAAGAGCACAGCGCCTCTAGTGTCCCAGTCATGAAGAGCACAGCTACTCTAGTGTCCCAGCCATGAATAGCACAGCGCCTCTAGTGTTCCAGTCATGAAGGGCACAGCGCCTCTAGTGTCCCAGTCATGGAGAGCACAGCACCTCTAGTTTCCAAGTCAAGAAAATCATAGTGCCTCTAGTGTGCCAGTCATGGAGAGCACAGCACCTCTAGTGTCCAAGTCAAGAATAGCACAGCGCCTCTAGTGTCCCAGTCATGAAGAGCGCAGCGCCTCTAGTGTTCCAGTCATGAAGAGCACAGCGCTTCTAGTGTCCCAGTCATGAAGAGCACAGCGCCTCTAGTGTCCCAGTCATGAATAGCACAGCGCCTCTAGTGTTCCAGTCATGAAGAGCACAGCACCTCTAGTGATCCAGTCATGAATAGCACAGCGCCTCTAGTGTCCCAGTCATGAAGAGCACATCGCCTCTAGTGTCCCAGTCATGGAGAGCACAGCGCCTCTAGTGTCCCAGTCATGAATAGCACAGCGCCTCTAGTGTCCCAGTCATGAAGAGCACAGTACCTCTAGTGTCCTAGTCATGAATAGCACAGTACCTCTAGTGTCCCAGTCATGAATAGCACAGCGCCTCTAGTGTCCCAGTCATGAAGAGCACAGCGCCTCTGGTGTCCTAGTCATGAATAGCACAGTACCTCTAGTGTCCAAGTCAAGAATATCATAGCGCCTCTAGTGTCCCAATCATGGAGAGCACAGCACCTCTAGTGTCCAAGTCAAGAATATCACAGCGCCTCTAGTGTTCCAGTCATGAATAGCACAGCGCCTCTAGTGTCCCAGTAATGGAAAGAACAGCGCCTCTAGTGTCCAAGTCAAGAATATCATAGTGCCTCTAGTGTCCCAGTCATGAATAGCATAGTGCCTCTAGTGTCCTAGTTATGAAGAGCACAGTGCCTCTAGTGTCCCAGTCATGAATAGCACAGCGCCTCTAGTGTCCAAGTCAAGAATATCATAGTGCTTCTAGTGTCCCAGTCATGAATAGCATAGCGCCTCTAGTGTCCCAGTCATGGAGAGCACAGCACCTCTAGTGTCCAAGTCAAGAATAGCACAGCGCCTCTAGTGTCCCAGTCATGAAGAGCGCAGCGCCTCTAGTGTTCCAGTCATGAATAGCACAGCCCCTTTAGTGTCCCAGTCATGAAGACCACAGCGCCTCTAGTGTTCCAGTCATGAAGAGCGCAGCACCTCTAATGATCCAGTCATGAATAGCACAGCGCCTCTAGTGTCCCAGTCATGAAGAGCACAACGCCTCTAGTGTCCCAGTCATGAATAGCACAGCTCCTATAGTGTCCCAGTCATGAATAGCACAGCCCCTTTAGTGTCCCAGTCATGAAGACCACAGCACCTCTAGTGTCCCAGTCATGAATAGCACAGCGCCTCTAGTGTCCCAGTCATGAATAGCACAGCGCCTCTAGTGTCCCAGTCATGAATAGCACAGCGCCTCTAGTGTCCCAGTCATGAATAGCACAGCACCTCTAGTGTCCCAGTCATGAATAGCACAGCGCCTCTAGTGTCCCAGTCAAGAATAGCAAAGCTCCTCTAGTGTCCCAGCCATGAATAGCACAGCTACTCTAGTGTCCCAGTCATGAAAAGAACAGCGCCTCTAGTGTCCCAGTCATGAAGAGCACAGCGCCTCTAGTGTCCCAGTCATGAAGAGCACAGCTACTCTAGTGTCCCAGCCATGAATAGCACAGCGCCTCTAGTGTTCCAGTCATGAAGGGCACAGCGCCTCTAGTGTCCCAGTCATGGAGAGCACAGCACCTCTAGTTTCCAAGTCAAGAATATCATAGTGCCTCTAGTGTGCCAGTCATGGAGAGCACAGCACCTCTAGTGTCCAAGTCAAGAATAGCACAGCGCCTCTAGTGTCCCAGTCATGAAGAGCGCAGCGCCTCTAGTGTTCCAGTCATGAAGAGCACAGCGCCTCTAGTGTCCCAGTCATGAAGAGCACAGCGCCTCTAGTGTCCCAGTCATGAATAGCACAGCGCCTCTAGTGTTCCAGTCATGAAGAGCGCAGCACCTCTAGTGATCCAGTCATGAATAGCACAGCGCCTCTAGTATCCCAGTCATGAAGAGCACATCGCCTCTAGTGTCCCAGTCATGGAGAGCACAGCGCCTCTAGTGTCCCAGTCATGAATAGCACAGCGCCTCTAGTGTCCCAGTCATGAAGAGCACAGTACCTCTAGTGTCCTAGTCATGAATAGCACAGTACCTCTAGTGTCCCAGTCATGAAGAGCACAGCACCTCTAGTGTCCTAGTCATGAATAGCACAGTACCTCTAGTGTCCAAGTCAAGAATATCATAGCGCCTCTAGTGTCCCAGTCATGGAGAGCACAGCACCTCTAGTGTCCAAGTCAAGAATATCACAGCGCCTCTAGTGTTCCAGTCATGAATAGCACAGCGCCTCTAGTGTCCCAGTAATGGAAAGAACAGCGCCTCTAGTGTCCAAGTCAAGAATATCATAGTGCCTCTAGTGTCCCAGTCATGAATAGCATAGTGCCTCTAGTGTCCTAGTTATGAAGAGCACAGTGCCTCTAGTGTCCCAGTCATGAATAGCACAGCGCCTCTGGTGTCCAAGTCAAGAATATCATAGTGCCTCTAGTGTCCCAGTCATGAATAGCATAGCGCCTCTAGTGTCCCAGTCATGGAGAGCACAGCACCTCTAGTGTCCAAGTCAAGAATAGCACAGCGCCTCTAGTGTCCCAGTCATGAAGAGCGCAGCGCCTCTAGTGTTCCAGTCATGAAGAGCACAGCGCCTCTAGTGTCCCAGTCATGAAGAGCACAGCGCCTCTAGTGTCCCAGTCATGAATAGCACAGCGCCTCTAGTGTTCCAGTCATGAAGAGCGCAGCACCTCTAGTGATCCAGTCATGAATAGCACAGCGCCTCTAGTGTCCCAGTCATGAAGAGCACAGCGCCTCTAGTGTCCCAGTCATGAATAGCACAGCTCCTATAGTGTCCCAGTCATGAATAGCACAGCCCCTTTAGTGTCCCAGTCATGAAGACCACAGCACCTCTAGTGTCCCAGTCATGAATAGCACAGCTCCTATAGTGTCCCAGTCATGAATAGCACAGCCCCTTTAGTGTCCCAGTCATGAAGACCACAGCACCTCTAGTGTCCCAGTCATGAATAGCACAGCGCCTCTAGTGTCCCAGTCATGAATAGCACAGCGCCTCTAGTGTCCCAGTCATGAATAGCACAGCGCCTCTAGTGTCCCAGTCATGAATAGCACAGCACCTCTAGTGTCCCAGTCATGAATAGCAAAGCTCCTCTAGTGTCCCAGCCATGAATAGCACAGTGCCTCTAGTGTCCCAGTCATGAAAAGAACAGCGCCTCTAGTGTCCCAGTCATGAAGAGCACAGCGCCTCTAGTGTCCCAGTCATGAAGAGCACAGCTACTCTAGTGTCCCAGCCATGAATAGCACAGCGCCTCTAGTGTTCCAGTCATGAAGGGCACAGCGCCTCTAGTGTCCCAGTCATGGAGAGCACAGCACCTCTAGTTTCCAAGTCAAGAAAATCATAGTGCCTCTAGTGTGCCAGTCATGGAGAGCACAGCACCTCTAGTGTCCAAGTCAAGAATAGCACAGCGCCTCTAGTGTCCCAGTCATGAAGAGCGCAGCGCCTCTAGTGTTCCAGTCATGAAGAGCACAGCGCTTCTAGTGTCCCAGTCATGAAGAGCACAGCGCCTCTAGTGTCCCAGTCATGAATAGCACAGCGCCTCTAGTGTTCCAGTCATGAAGAGCACAGCACCTCTAGTGATCCAGTCATGAATAGCACAGCGCCTCTAGTGTCCCAGTCATGAAGAGCACATCGCCTCTAGTGTCCCAGTCATGGAGAGCACAGCGCCTCTAGTGTCCCAGTCATGAATAGCACAGCGCCTCTAGTGTCCCAGTCATGAAGAGCACAGTACCTCTAGTGTCCTAGTCATGAATAGCACAGTACCTCTAGTGTCCCAGTCATGAATAGCACAGCGCCTCTAGTGTCCCAGTCATGAAGAGCACAGCGCCTCTAGTGTCCTAGTCATGAATAGCACAGTACCTCTAGTGTCCAAGTCAAGAATATCATAGCGCCTCTAGTGTCCCAATCATGGAGAGCACAGCACCTCTAGTGTCCAAGTCAAGAATATCACAGCGCCTCTAGTGTTCCAGTCATGAATAGCACAGCGCCTCTAGTGTCCCAGTAATGGAAAGAACAGCGCCTCTAGTGTCCAAGTCAAGAATATCATAGTGCCTCTAGTGTCCCAGTCATGAATAGCATAGTGCCTCTAGTGTCCTAGTTATGAAGAGCACAGTGCCTCTAGTGTCCCAGTCATGAATAGCACAGCGCCTCTAGTGTCCAAGTCAAGAATATCATAGTGCTTCTAGTGTCCCAGTCATGAATAGCATAGCGCCTCTAGTGTCCCAGTCATGGAGAGCACAGCACCTCTAGTGTCCAAGTCAAGAATAGCACAGCGCCTCTAGTGTCCCAGTCATGAAGAGCGCAGCGCCTCTAGTGTTCCAGTCATGAATAGCACAGCCCCTTTAGTGTCCCAGTCATGAAGACCACAGCGCCTCTAGTGTTCCAGTCATGAAGAGCGCAGCACCTCTAATGATCCAGTCATGAATAGCACAGCGCCTCTAGTGTCCCAGTCATGAAGAGCACAACGCCTCTAGTGTCCCAGTCATGAATAGCACAGCTCCTATAGTGTCCCAGTCATGAATAGCACAGCCCCTTTAGTGTCCCAGTCATGAAGACCACAGCACCTCTAGTGTCCCAGTCATGAATAGCACAGCGCCTCTAGTGTCCCAGTCATGAATAGCACAGCGCCTCTAGTGTCCCAGTCATGAATAGCACAGCGCCTCTAGTGTCCCAGTCATGAATAGCACAGCACCTCTAGTGTCCCAGTCATGAATAGCACAGCGCCTCTAGTGTCCCAGTCAAGAATAGCAAAGCTCCTCTAGTGTCCCAGCCATGAATAGCACAGCTACTCTAGTGTCCCAGTCATGAAAAGAACAGCGCCTCTAGTGTCCCAGTCATGAAGAGCACAGCGCCTCTAGTGTCCCAGTCATGAAGAGCACAGCTACTCTAGTGTCCCAGCCATGAATAGCACAGCGCCTCTAGTGTTCCAGTCATGAAGGGCACAGCGCCTCTAGTGTCCCAGTCATGGAGAGCACAGCACCTCTAGTTTCCAAGTCAAGAATATCATAGTGCCTCTAGTGTGCCAGTCATGGAGAGCACAGCACCTCTAGTGTCCAAGTCAAGAATAGCACAGCGCCTCTAGTGTCCCAGTCATGAAGAGCGCAGCGCCTCTAGTGTTCCAGTCATGAAGAGCACAGCGCCTCTAGTGTCCCAGTCATGAAGAGCACAGCGCCTCTAGTGTCCCAGTCATGAATAGCACAGCGCCTCTAGTGTTCCAGTCATGAAGAGCGCAGCACCTCTAGTGATCCAGTCATGAATAGCACAGCGCCTCTAGTATCCCAGTCATGAAGAGCACATCGCCTCTAGTGTCCCAGTCATGGAGAGCACAGCGCCTCTAGTGTCCCAGTCATGAATAGCACAGCGCCTCTAGTGTCCCAGTCATGAAGAGCACAGTACCTCTAGTGTCCTAGTCATGAATAGCACAGTACCTCTAGTGTCCCAGTCATGAAGAGCACAGCACCTCTAGTGTCCTAGTCATGAATAGCACAGTACCTCTAGTGTCCAAGTCAAGAATATCATAGCGCCTCTAGTGTCCCAGTCATGGAGAGCACAGCACCTCTAGTGTCCAAGTCAAGAATATCACAGCGCCTCTAGTGTTCCAGTCATGAATAGCACAGCGCCTCTAGTGTCCCAGTAATGGAAAGAACAGCGCCTCTAGTGTCCAAGTCAAGAATATCATAGTGCCTCTAGTGTCCCAGTCATGAATAGCATAGTGCCTCTAGTGTCCTAGTTATGAAGAGCACAGTGCCTCTAGTGTCCCAGTCATGAATAGCACAGCGCCTCTGGTGTCCAAGTCAAGAATATCATAGTGCCTCTAGTGTCCCAGTCATGAATAGCATAGCGCCTCTAGTGTCCCAGTCATGGAGAGCACAGCACCTCTAGTGTCCAAGTCAAGAATAGCACAGCGCCTCTAGTGTCCCAGTCATGAAGAGCGCAGCGCCTCTAGTGTTCCAGTCATGAAGAGCACAGCGCCTCTAGTGTCCCAGTCATGAAGAGCACAGCGCCTCTAGTGTCCCAGTCATGAATAGCACAGCGCCTCTAGTGTTCCAGTCATGAAGAGCGCAGCACCTCTAGTGATCCAGTCATGAATAGCACAGCGCCTCTAGTGTCCCAGTCATGAAGAGCACAGCGCCTCTAGTGTCCCAGTCATGAATAGCACAGCTCCTATAGTGTCCCAGTCATGAATAGCACAGCCCCTTTAGTGTCCCAGTCATGAAGACCACAGCACCTCTAGTGTCCCAGTCATGAATAGCACAGCGCCTCTAGTGTCCCAGTCATGAATAGCACAGCGCCTCTAGTGTCCCAGTCATGAATAGCACAGCGCCTCTAGTGTCCCAGTCATGAATAGCACAGCACCTCTAGTGTCCCAGTCATGAATAGCACAGCGCCTCTAGTGTCCCAGTCATGAATAGCAAAGCTCCTCTAGTGTCCCAGCCATGAATAGCACAGTGCCTCTAGTGTCCCAGTCATGAAAAGAACAGCGCCTCTAGTGTCCCAGTCATGAAGAGCACAGCGCCTCTAGTGTCCCAGTCATGAAGAGCACAGCTACTCTAGTGTCCCAGCCATGAATAGCACAGCGCCTCTAGTGTTCCATTCATGAAGAGCACAGCGCCTCTAGTGTCCCAGTCATGGAGAGCACAGCACCTCTAGTTTCCAAGTCAAGAATATCATAGTGCCTCTAGTGTGCCAGTCATTGAGAGCACAGCACCTCTAGTGTCCCAGTCATGAAGAGCGCAGCGCCTCTAGTGTTCCAGTCATGAAGGGCACAGCGCCTCTTGTGTCCCAGTCATGAAGAGCACAGCGCCTCTAGTGTCCCAGTCATGAATAGCACAGCGCCTCTAGTGTTCCAGTCATGAAGAGCGCAGCACCTCTAGTGATCCAGTCATGAATAGCACAGCGCCTCTAGTTTCCCAGTCGTGAAGAGCACATCGCCTCTAGTGTCCCAGTCATGGAGAGCACAGCGCCTCTAGTGTCCCAGTCATGAATAGCACAGCGCCTCTAGTGTCCCAGTCATGAAGAGCACAGTACCTCTAGTGTCCTAGTCATGAATAGCACAGTACCTCTAGTGTGCCAGTCATGAATAGCACAGCGCCTCTAGTGTCCCAGTCATGAAGAGCACAGCGCCTCTAGTGTCCTAGTCATGAATAGCACAGTACCTCTAGTGTCCAAGTCAAGAATATCATAGCGCCTCTAGTGTCCCAGTCATGGAGAGCACAGCACCTCTAGTGTCCAAGTCAAGAATATCTCAGCGCCTCTAATGTTCCAGTCATGAATAGCACAGCGCCTCTAGTGTCCCAGTCATGGAAAGAACAGCGCCTCTAGTGTCCAAGTCAAGAATATCATAGTGCCTCTAGTGTCCCAGTCATGAATAGCATAGTGCCTCTAGTGTCCTAGTTATCAAGAGCACAGTGCCTCTAGTGTCCCAGTCATGAATAGCACAGCCCCTCTGGTGTCCAAGTCAAGAATATCATAGTGCCTCTAGTGTCCCAGTCATGAATAGCATAGCGCCTCTAGTGTCCCAGTCATGAAGAGCACAGCGCCTCTAGTGTCCCAGTCATGAATAGCACAGCGCCTCTAGTGTCCCAGTCATGAAGAGCACAGCGCCTCTAGTGTTCCAGTCTTGAAGAGCACAGCGCCTCTAGTGTTCTAGTCATGAAGAGCACAGCGCCTCTAGTGTTCGTCATGAAGAGCACAGCACCTCTAGTGTCCCAGTCATGAAGAGCACAGCGCCTCTAGTGTTCCAGTCATGAAGAGCACAGCGCCTCTAGTGTTCGTCATGAATAGCACAGCGCCTCTAGTGTCCGAGTCATGAATAGCACAGCGCCTCTGGTGTCCAAGTCAAGAATATCATAGTGCCTCTAGTGTCCCAGTCATGAATAGCATAGCGCCTCTAGTGTCCCAGTCATGAAGAGCACAGCGCCTCTAGTGTCCCAGTCATGAAAAGAACAGCGCCTCTAGAGTTCCAGTCATGAAGAGCATAGCGCCTCTAGTGTCCCAGTCATGAAATGCACAGCGCCTCTAGTGTCCCAGTCATGAATAGCACAGCGCCTCTAGTGTCCCAGTCATGAATTGCACAGCGCCTCTTGCGTCCCAGTCATGAATAGCACAGCGCCTCTAGTGTCCCAGCCATGAATAGCACAGCGCCTCTAGTGTCCCAGTCATGAAAAGAACGGCGCCTCTAGAGTCCCAGTCATGAAGAGCATAGCGCCTCTAGTGTCCCAGTCATGAAGTGCACAGCGCCTCTAGTGTCCCAGTCATGAATAGCACAGCGCCTCTAGTGTCCCAGTCATGAAGTGCACAGCGCCTCTAGTGTCCCAGTCATGAATAGCACAGCGCCTCTAGTGTCCCAGTCATGAAGTGCACAGCGCCTCTAGTGTCCCAGTCATGAATAGCACAGCGCCTCTAGTGTCCCAGTCATGAAGTGCACAGCGCCTCTAGTGTCCCAGTCATGAAGGACACAGCGCCTCTAGTGTCCCAGTCATGAAGAGCACAGCGCCTCTAGTGTCCCAGTCATGAAGAGCACAGCGCCTCTAGTGTCCCAGTCATGAAGAGCACAGTGCCTCTAGTGTCCCAGTCATGAAGAGCACAGCGCCTCTAGTGTCCCAGTCATGAAGAGCACAGCGCCTCTAGTGTCCCAGTCATGAAGAGCGCAGCGCCTCTAGTGTCCCAGTCATGAAGAGCACAGCACCTCTAGTGTCCCAGTCATGAAGAGCACAGCGCCTCTAGTGTCCCAGTCAGGAATAGCACAGCGCCTCTGGTGTCCCAGTCATGAAGTGCACAGCGCCTCTAGTGTCCCAGTCACGAAGAGCACAGCTCCTCTAGTGTCCCAGTCATGAATAGCACAGCGCCTCTAGTGTCCCAGTCATGAAGTGCACAGCGCCTCTAGTGTCCCAGTCATGAAGAGCACAGCGCCTCTAGTGTCCCAGTCATGAAGTGCACAGCGCCTCTAGTGTCCCAGTAACGAAGAGCACAGCGCCTCTAGTGTCCCAGTCATGAATAGCACAGCGCCTCTAGTGTCCCAGTCATGAAGAGCGCAGCGCCTCTAGTGTCCCAGTCATGAAGTGCACAGCGCCTCTAGTGTCCCAGTCATGAAGAGCACAGCGCCTCTAGTGTCCCAGTCATGAAGTGCACAGCGCCTCTAGTGTCCCAGTAACGAAGAGCACAGCGTCTCTAGTGTCCCAGTCATGAATAGCACAGCGCCTCTAGTGTCCCAGTCATGAAAAGCGCAGCGCCTCTTGTGTCCCAGTCATGAAGTGCACAGCGCCTCTAGTGTCCCAGTCATGAAGAGCACAGCGCCTCTAGTGTCCCAGTCATGAATAGCACAGCGCCTCTAGTGTCCCAGTCATGAAGTGCACAGCGCCTCTAGTGTCCCAGTCATGAATAGCACAGCGCCTCTAGTGTCCCAGTCATGAAGAGCGCAGCGCCTCTAGTGTCCCAGTCATGAAGTGCACAACGCCTCTAGTGTCCCAGTCATGAATAGCACAGCGCCTCTAGTGTCCCAGTCATGAAGTGCACAGCGCCTCTAGTGTCCCAGTCATGAATAGCACAGCGCCTCTAGTGTCCCAGTCATGAAGTGCACAGCGCCTCTAGTGTCCCAGTCATGAATAGCACAGCTCCTATAGTGTCCCAGTCATGAATAGCACAGCCCCTTTAGTGTCCCAGTCATGAAGACCACAGCACCTCTAGTGTCCCAGCCATGAATAGCACAGCGCCTCTAGTGTCCCAGTCATGAATAGCACAGCGCCTCTAGTGTCCCAGTCATGAATAGCACAGCGCCTCTAGTGTCCCAGTCATGAATAGCACAGCACCTCTAGTGTCCCAGTCATGAATAGCAAAGCTCCTCTAGTGTCCCAGCCATGAATAGCACAGTGCCTCTAGTGTCCCAGTCATGAAAAGAACAGCGCCTCTAGTGTCCCAGTCATGAAGAGCACAGCGCCTCTAGTGTCCCAGTCATGAAGAGCACAGCTACTCTAGTGTCCCAGCCATGAATAGCACAGCGCCTCTAGTGTTCCAGTCATGAAGGGCACAGCGCCTCTAGTGTCCCAGTCATGGAGAGCACAGCACCTCTAGTTTCCAAGTCAAGAAAATCATAGTGCCTCTAGTGTGCCAGTCATGGAGAGCACAGCACCTCTAGTGTCCAAGTCAAGAATAGCACAGCGCCTCTAGTGTCCCAGTCATGAAGAGCGCAGCGCCTCTAGTGTTCCAGTCATGAAGAGCACAGCGCTTCTAGTGTCCCAGTCATGAAGAGCACAGCGCCTCTAGTGTCCCAGTCATGAATAGCACAGCGCCTCTAGTGTTCCAGTCATGAAGAGCACAGCACCTCTAGTGATCCAGTCATGAATAGCACAGCGCCTCTAGTGTCCCAGTCATGAAGAGCACATCGCCTCTAGTGTCCCAGTCATGGAGAGCACAGCGCCTCTAGTGTCCCAGTCATGAATAGCACAGCGCCTCTAGTGTCCCAGTCATGAAGAGCACAGCGCCTCTAGTGTCCTAGTCATGAATAGCACAGTACCTCTAGTGTCCAAGTCAAGAATATCATAGCGCCTCTAGTGTCCCAGTCATGGAGAGCACAGCACCTCTAGTGTCCAAGTCAAGAATATCTCAGCGCCTCTAATGTTCCAGTCATGAATAGCACAGCGCCTCTAGTGTCCCAGTCATGGAAAGAACAGCGCCTCTAGTGTCCAAGTCAAGAATATCATAGTGCCTCTAGTGTCCCAGTCATGAATAGCATAGTGCCTCTAGTGTCCTAGTTATCAAGAGCACAGTGCCTCTAGTGTCCCAGTCATGAATAGCACAGCCCCTCTGGTGTCCAAGTCAAGAATATCATAGTGCCTCTAGTGTCCCAGTCATGAATAGCATAGCGCCTCTAGTGTCCCAGTCATGAAGAGCACAGCGCCTCTAGTGTCCCAGTCATGAATAGCACAGCGCCTCTAGTGTCCCAGTCATGAAGAGCACAGCGCCTCTAGTGTTCCAGTCTTGAAGAGCACAGCGCCTCTAGTGTTCTAGTCATGAAGAGCACAGCGCCTCTAGTGTTCGTCATGAAGAGCACAGCACCTCTAGTGTCCCAGTCATGAAGAGCACAGCGCCTCTAGTGTTCCAGTCATGAAGAGCACAGCGCCTCTAGTGTTCGTCATGAATAGCACAGCGCCTCTAGTGTCCGAGTCATGAATAGCACAGCGCCTCTGGTGTCCAAGTCAAGAATATCATAGTGCCTCTAGTGTCCCAGTCATGAATAGCATAGCGCCTCTAGTGTCCCAGTCATGAAGAGCACAGCGCCTCTAGTGTCCCAGTCATGAAAAGAACAGCGCCTCTAGAGTTCCAGTCATGAAGAGCATAGCGCCTCTAGTGTCCCAGTCATGAAATGCACAGCGCCTCTAGTGTCCCAGTCATGAATAGCACAGCGCCTCTAGTGTCCCAGTCATGAATTGCACAGCGCCTCTTGCGTCCCAGTCATGAATAGCACAGCGCCTCTAGTGTCCCAGCCATGAATAGCACAGCGCCTCTAGTGTCCCAGTCATGAAAAGAACGGCGCCTCTAGAGTCCCAGTCATGAAGAGCATAGCGCCTCTAGTGTCCCAGTCATGAAGTGCACAGCGCCTCTAGTGTCCCAGTCATGAATAGCACAGCGCCTCTAGTGTCCCAGTCATGAAGTGCACAGCGCCTCTAGTGTCCCAGTCATGAATAGCACAGCGCCTCTAGTGTCCCAGTCATGAAGTGCACAGCGCCTCTAGTGTCCCAGTCATGAATAGCACAGCGCCTCTAGTGTCCCAGTCATGAAGTGCACAGCGCCTCTAGTGTCCCAGTCATGAAGGACACAGCGCCTCTAGTGTCCCAGTCATGAAGAGCACAGCGCCTCTAGTGTCCCAGTCATGAAGAGCACAGCGCCTCTAGTGTCCCAGTCATGAAGAGCACAGCGACTCTAGTGTCCCAGTCATGAAGAGCACAGCGCCTCTAGTGTCCCAGTCATGAAGAGCACAGCGCCTCTAGTGTCCCAGTCATGAAGAGCGCAGCGCCTCTAGTGTCCCAGTCATGAAGAGCACAGCACCTCTAGTGTCCCAGTCATGAAGAGCACAGCGCCTCTAGTGTCCCAGTCAGGAATAGCACAGCGCCTCTGGTGTCCCAGTCATGAAGTGCACAGCGCCTCTAGTGTCCCAGTTACGAAGAGCACAGCTCCTCTAGTGTCCCAGTCATGAATAGCACAGCGCCTCTAGTGTCCCAGTCATGAAGTGCACAGCGCCTCTAGTGTCCCAGTCATGAAGAGCACAGCGCCTCTAGTGTCCCAGTCATGAAGTGCACAGCGCCTCTAGTGTCCCAGTAACGAAGAGCACAGCGCCTCTAGTGTCCCAGTCATGAATAGCACAGCGCCTCTAGTGTCCCAGTCATGAAGAGCGCAGCGCCTCTAGTGTCCCAGTCATGAAGTGCACAGCGCCTCTAGTGTCCCAGTCATGAAGAGCACAGCGCCTCTAGTGTCCCAGTCATGAAGTGCACAGCTCCTCTAGTGTCCCAGTAACGAAGAGCACAGCGTCTCTAGTGTCCCAGTCATGAATAGCACAGCGCCTCTAGTGTCCCAGTCATGAAAAGCGCAGCGCCTCTTGTGTCCCAGTCATGAAGTGCACAGCGCCTCTAGTGTCCCAGTCATGAAGAGCACAGCGCCTCTAGTGTCCCAGTCATGAATAGCACAGCGCCTCTAGTGTCCCAGTCATGAAGTGCACAGCGCCTCTAGTGTCCCAGTCATGAATAGCACAGCGCCTCTAGTGTCCCAGTCATGAAGAGCGCAGCGCCTCTAGTGTCCCAGTCATGAAGTGCACAACGCCTCTAGTGTCCCAGTCATGAATAGCACAGCGCCTCTAGTGTCCCAGTCATGAAGTGCACAGCGCCTCTAGTGTCCCAGTCATGAATAGCACAGCGCCTCTAGTGTCCCAGTCATGAAGTGCACAGCGCCTCTAGTGTTCCAGTCATGAATAGCACAGCGCCTCTAGTGTCCCAGTCATGAAGTGCACAGCGCCTCTAGTGTCCCAGTCATGAATAGCACAGCGCCTCTAGTGTCCCAGTCATGAATAGCACAGCGCCTCTAGTGTCCCAGTCATGAAGTGCACAGCGCCTCTAGTGTCCCAGTCATGAATAGCACAGCGCCTCTAGTGTCCCAGCCATGAATAGCACAGCGCCTCTAGTGTCCCAGTCATGAAGAGCGCAGCACCTCTAGTGTCCCAGTCATGAATAGCACAGCGCCTCTAGTGTCCCAGTCATGAAGAGCGCAGCGCCTCTAGTGTCCCAGTCATGAAGTGCACAACGCCTCTAGTGTCCCAGTCATGAAGAGCGCAGCGCCTCTAGTGTCCCAGTCATGAAGAGCGCAGCACCTCTAGTGATCCAGTCATGAATAGCACAGCGCCTCTAGTGTCCCAGTCATGAATAGCACAGCGCCTCTAGTGTCCCAGCCATGAATAGCACAGCGCCTCTAGTGTCCCAGTCATGAATAGCGCAGCACCTCTAGTGTCCCAGTCATGAATAGCACAGCGCCTCTAGTGTCCCAGTCATGAAGAGCGCAGCGCCTCTAGTGTCCCAGTCATGAAGTGCACAACGCCTCTAGTGTCCCAGTCATGAATAGCACAGCGCCTCTAGTGTCCCAGTCATGAAGTGCACAGCGCCTCTAGTGTCCCAGTCATGAATAGCACAGCGCCTCTAGTGTCCCAGTCATGAAGTGCACAGCGCCTCTAGTGTTCCAGTCATGAATAGCACAGCGCCTCTAGTGTCCCAGTCATGAAGTGCACAGCGCCTCTAGTGTCCCAGTCATGAATAGCACAGCGCCTCTAGTGTCCCAGTCATGAATAGCACAGCGCCTCTAGTGTCCCAGTCATGAAGTGCACAGCGCCTCTAGTGTCCCAGTCATGAATAGCACAGCGCCTCTAGTGTCCCAGTCATGAATAGCACAGCGCCTCTAGTGTCCCAGTCATGAAGTGCACAGCGCCTCTAGTGTCCCAGTCATGAAGTGCACAGCGCCTCTAGTGTCCCAGTCATGAAGAACACAAGACGAAGCCAATAAAGAGCCTATGAATGTCTAAATAAAAAGTGACAAAAAACAAAGACGGTACGAGATGCAAGTGTAACGCACCCGCCCCGCTGCACCCAGGAGCTCCGCTCACCGAAGCAGAAATTGCAATAAATGACACCGTCCTTGTCCCAAAATACCACTTAAACTTCAACAACTCGTCCTGCAGGAAACACGACTCCAACCGGCTTCATCCTCATAGCGGTCAGCGCCACAGAGAACGGGACGCCGTTCTCACAGATTTGGTTTCCTGGATTTTATTTGACTTTGAATTAGCTTTTTTTTATTTGCTCTTTTTTCATGACACGTCTGTGGGGATCGTCATTCGTGGAGGAGCCGAGCGCCAGTTCTTAATCTCTTCATGATAGAACGAGCCGCCATTGAAGGGGAAAACCATCCAAGCCGAAGATCTTCACAGTCCAGCACGAAACCTCCTGAGCGCGGACAACGGCAAATGTTTCCTGAAACTTCCCTCCAACTTCTCACCTGCAAAGAGACGGAAAGACACAAAATGTGCGGAACCAGGAAACATGGCGGACGTCACGTCTTCTCTGCGGTCCCCGTGTGTTCTGTCTGTTCTATGTATATCCAGTGTGTGTCCAGTGTATACACCGCGTTCCAAATTATTATGCAAATGTTATTTTTGGCTGATTTTCCTAAATAGTCGATGCAATGACGGTCAGTATAATCTTCAGCATCAACCGCTGGAGGATAATGAGAATTTTATTGATAAATCTCCTAATGAGAACAGATTTTTTTTGTTTCACATTATTATGCACAACAGAGATCAGAACATTTACAGGTTTACAATTATATACCTCTTCCCGTGACATCACCCCTGCTCTAATACAGAACACCAGTTATTGTCTGTCCGCTGTCTCTAACATCATGTCCTCTCTCTATCTGAAACTGAATCTTTCTAAAACTGAGCTCCTTGTGTTCCCACCATCTACTAACCTCCCTAAACCTGATGTCTCCATCTCTGTGTGTGGCACTATCATAACTCCTAAGCAGCACGCCCGCTGTCTCGGGGTTATTTTTGACTCAGATCTTTCCTTTACTCCTCACATACAATCACTTTCACGCTCCTGTCATTTTCACCTCAAAAACATCTCCAGAATCCGCTCTTTTCTTACGGAGGAAACTGCCAAAACTCTCATTGTTGCTCTGATTCACTCTCGTCTTGACTACTGTAACTCATTACTAGTCGGTCTTCCCCTCACTAAACTCTCCCCTCTCCAATCTATCCTCAATGCAGCAGCCAGGCTCATCTTTATGACCAACCGCTACACCAACGCCTCTAATCTGTGCCAGTCACTGCACTGGTTGCCCATCCCCTTCCGAATAAAATTCAAACTTATTACTCTCACCCACAAAGCTCTCCACAGTGCTGCACCTCCTTACATTTCCTCCCTCATCTCTGTCTACCACCCTACTCGGACTCTACGTTCTGCCAACGACCTTAGATTAAAATCCTCCATAATCCGAACCTCCCACTACCGTCTCCAGGATTTCTCTCGTGCTGCACCCGTCCTCTGGAATGCGCTACCCCAGACAATCAGATTAATTCCCAATATCCACAGTTTTAAACGTGCCCTGAAAACACATCTATTTAGACAGGCCTATAACATTCCCTAATCTGACTCCTTTCCATGGCCCTCCATTTAGATTAGTCATCAGAATAAGATTCCCTCACACTCCTTCTCTTCATGTCCGTCATATACGGATACTGACGGGTGACCGGCTCATGCAGCTTTATGTTATCACCGCATGTGTATAAAAATGGCCGGACCATTGTACAGAACAAACACTATTACACTTTGTGTCTCCCTTATGTCCTCATAGATTGTAAGCTCTTGCGAGCAGGGTCCTCACTCCCCAGGTTTGAATTGTAAATGAACTTTGTCACTATGTAATGTCTGATATTGTTTGTTTCATGTTCCCTCTAAATTGTAAAGTGCTGCGGAATATGTTGGCGCTATATAAATAAAGATTATTATTATTATTATTAAGTAAAACGGTCATTTGTTGAATTTGCAGCATCAGGAGGTCATATTTACAGACATCACAAGCTCTTTCAATCCAAAAAAACTTACCAGGCCAAGTTACATGTTAGGCTGTGTTCACACGGAGTATTTTGGGGGAGGAATATCTGCCTCAAAATTCCGTTTGGAACTTTGAGGCAGATATTCCTCTCCCTGCACGCCGATTTTCGCGGCGATTTTCGCGCCGTTTTTCGCCCGCGGCTATTGAGCGCCGCGGGCATAAAACAGCGCGAAATACGCTTTCTCTGCCTCCCATTGAAGTCAATGGGAGGTCAGAGGCGGAAGCGCCCGAAGATAGGGCATGTCGCTTCTTTTTCCCGCGAGGCAGTTTTACTGCTCGCGGGAAAAAGACGCCGACGCCTCCCATTGAAATCAATGGGAGGCGTTCTCGGGCCGTTTTTGCCGAGTTTTGCGACGCGGTTTCCGCGTCAAAAAATTCGGCAAAATACTCCGTGTGAACATAGCCTTACACAGGACCCTTCTCTGATATCACCTGCACAATTCTGGCATCCAGTGAATTTGCGAGTATTTGGACAGTTTCTGCTTGAATATCTTTGCAGGATGTCAGAATCGCCTCCCAGAGCTTCTGTTTTGATGTGAACGGCCTCCCACCCTCATAGATATTTTGCTTGAGGAGGCTCCAAAGGTTCTCAATAGGGTTGAGGTCAGGGGAACATGGGGGCCACACCATGAGTTCCTCTCCTTTTATGCCCATAGCAGCCAATGACACAGAGGTATTCTTTGCAGCATGAGATGGTGCATTGTCATGCATGAAGATAATTTTGCTACGGAAGGCACGTCAGTCATAAACTCTACGTACTTTGCAGAGGTCATTTTCACACCGTCAGGGACCCTAAAGGGGCCTACCAGCTCTCTCCCCATGATTCCAGCCCAAAACATGACTCCACCACCTCCTTGCTGACGTCGCAGCCTTGTTGGGACATGGTGGCCATTCATCAACCATCCACTACTCCATCCATCTGGACCATCCAGGGTTGCACGGCACTCATCAGTAAACAACACAGTTTGAAAATGAGTCTTCCTGTATTTCTGAGCCCACTGCAACCGTTTCTGCTTGTGAGAATTGTTTAGGGGTGGCCGAATAATAGCTTTATGCACACTTATAAACCTCTGGAGGATCCTACACCTTGAGGTTTGTGGGACTCCAGAGGCACCAGCGGCTTCAAATACCTGTTTGCTGCTTTGCAATGGCATTTTAGCAGCTGCTCTCCTAATCCTATTAATTTGTCTGGCAGAAACCATCCTCATTATGCCTTTATCTGAACGAACCTGTCTGTGCTCTGAATCAGCCACAAATCTTTTCACAGTACGATGATCACCTTGTCCAAGGTATTGCACTATTTCACGCTTTTCGGCAGCAGAAAGATCCTTTTTCTTTCCCATATTGCTTGAAATCTGTGGCTGCTTAATAATGTGGAACGTCCTTCTTAAGTAGTTTTCCTTTGATTGGGCACACCTGGCAAACTAATTATCACAGGTGTCTGAGATTGATTACAATGATCCAAAGAGCCCTAAGACACAAGACCATCCATGAGTTTCATTGAAAAACTTATAATTAAATGTTTATGACACTTAAATCCAATGTGCAGAATAATCTGGAACACGGTGTATACAGTATATGTGACAGGTATATGGGGGTGTATATTGCCATGTCCTGCCCACCTCTTTGGGGTATATTTTATCCATGTCTTGTGGACTTGTGTTCCTATTAATATATATATTGTATTGTGGGTGGCAGAGCCGCATCTGTTTGTAATGAAGATTTTTGTATTTTGAGTAATATTTTTTGTAAATTCTTTCTTTATTTGCTTTTTCAAACAAGGAATATATCAAGGAAGGGAACAAAAAAGAAAATAAAAATGGGGGGAAGGGACAAGGGCACATAGGCCCAAGATAGTGCATCAAACAATTTACAAAATCATATATGCGACATTAGGGACAGAGGAGGGGTAAGGACAGGGGAGAGAAAGGAAAAGGGGGGGGTGGAGGAGGGGGGAACACATAGGTACATGATCCAGAACACAATTCAAAAGTCAGGGAGAAGGAGGCTCCTTAGTCTTCCACCGGACCGGTAGACAAGCTCCAGCACTGTAACTAAGTGTCGAAGAATCGACTTTTTGTATAATGGAAAAGGAATGTCGCTGAGATGAAGCAGAAAAATCTCTTTCTGGTCAATTGGGAGTCAGAAAGAGATAAATTAAAATCCCGCTCCCACTTGTCCACAAAAGGAGACGGCGGCTGCGTCGAAGAGGAGCCCAACATGGCATAGATAGCGGACAGGACATGCCGCACCGGACCCGTTACCGAGCAAAGGAGTTCCAATGGGGTGACGGAACGGGACGGGACAGGGCGGCGGGGGGTGGGAGGGAGACAAAGAAATGATGGAGTTGGTTTGCCTTCCAGAATCCCAAAGGACAAGGGTCCAGAGTGGAAGCGAAAAAATGTCAAAAAATGGATGGCCCGATATCGTAAAAAAGACGCCCATCTCTGAAAAGCAGGGTCCGACAGGCTCGGTGTGAAGGAAGGATGGCCCAATATCGGGAGTAACGGGGAAGGACGGGGTAGAAGTTGGGAATATTTTGAGTAATATACCGGCTTTGTTGAGACCTTCCTATTAGTATATATATTCTATTGTGGGCATCTGAAAGTAATGATTGCATTATTGGTGGAATTGTTCTCTGGTTTTGTAGGTTTTCTCCTTCTCTATTAAAACAACCTGGTTCTATGCAGCAAAACCATCCTGCCTTGCGGTGGGCTCTGGCGAAAACCATAGAGTAGCCTTAGACAATGTTGATCAGTGTTGTGACCGATTTGGGGTTGCAGATTTATTTGCACGCTCAGTCCCGACAGTCCCCACAGTCCCCAGCAGCCTTTGGGGCATCGCTCACCTAGCAACTCCATAAACTTCCATCCTGGGAATTTCTCAACTTGTGATTCCATACCAGGGTAATGGGGGCATCATTATTACTGTGTGTCAAGCAATAATGCACTGTGCAAGCATTTGTGGGCACTAAGGGGGCACCATTTATGTATATGGGCAGTATTATCATGTGGGGGCACTAATACTCTGAAGGGCATGATGGGGGCACTATTATTGTATGAGGGCACTATTACTGTGTGTGGCCTAATAGGGGAACTTTTACTGTGTGGGCAAGAAGGGACATTATTACTGTGTTGGGCACTAAGGGGGCACTATTACAGTGGGGTCACTGTTTACCACTATTACCATTGGGGCACACACGAGCTCCTGCCCATCACCCACCGACCACAGCTCACATGATACTGCACACACATGGGGATGCCCCTGTACATAAACTGCAACTGGCTTGTTGGGCCCATAGCAGTGACCCACACTCAGCTCCAGGACCCACAGACTACGGTCCACCATATTGTGGTGCCACGCTCAGAGTTTCAGAAGTTTTCTCAGCTCTCTCTTTATCCAGGTTCCATCTCTTCCACCTGAACACTGAAAACAATTGGTGGGAACAGCATCTGTTTTATAGGAGACCCCGGCATCAGGAAGCGGCATAGCCTGGCTATGATGTCCTGGCTCTGTTATGGTGCAGCAAAACGTAAAAAAAAAAAAAGATGGTTCCCGGGCCGTTAATTTCAGCACTAAGTAATTTAGACCGTCAGCGAGCCGACCATCATCCGTCGTACCTGCCAAAAATAAAAGTAACATTACAATGCAATAGAAAGAAGCACATCATAAGTACAACAGGCCGGACAGGACCGGCCACTTCTCCTGTGAAACGCCACCTAGGGGATAAAAACAACAAAAAAATACAGCAATTAAAGGCACACACCAAAAATAAACAGAATATGCATCAATCCTCCAGGACAAACCCCCCCCCCCCCACACACACACACATTCTGTGGGGGGAGGGGGTCCTTTCTGCAGTATCAGGTCAATAATCAGGTCAAACACTTAGTCCTGAGCCGTCAATACTTTACCTGTGCAGGTCGCTGCGATATCCACACTTCACATAACAAAGGGATTAGTTCCAGAAGATGGGGCTTATCTGCCTTCCCAACTGCCCCCGCTCCCAGCAAACCAAAAGTTTTTGTACACAACCCGTGAAATAGAGAGAAAAGATTCAGCTATCGACAGAATATGTTCTAAGGCAGCAGTCCCTATAGAGTAGGTCAAGCGGAAGGCCCGTCCCCGAGAAACCATCATCAACCCATCGCAATATTACACATCCTGTTATTACAGGCAGCACGCAACTATTAAAGAGACAGTAAAGTCACCTCTTCACACAGCTGAGCATCCATTACAATGTACCAGTGCAGGTAAGAGCTATCAGAAGGGCCGTACAAATAAATCATTGGTCCTGATACCACATCCCTCCTTTTCTATCCCTCCTTTTCTATCACAAGAAACCTGCCCGCTGATCCTTTGTTTCTTAAAACTATTAATGTACACCAAAATTGTATAATATAGCATTCAAAGCTGCATTTCCCAGATACAGAGCTTAAACCCAAAATAATATAAATCCAACATCTCTGGAATCTGGTTATGTAACTCTATGGGAGCTGTATATATCTGTATGTTGTGAGCACCCCTAGTGGTGGCTGCAGGCAGCAGAATGTTATCATGTAACTCTATGGGAGCTGTATATATCTGTATGTTGTGAGCACCCCTAGTGGTGACTGCAGGTAGAAGAATGTTATCATGTAACTCTATGGGAGCTGTATATATCTGTATGTTGTGAGCACCCCTAGTGGTGGCTGCAGGCAGCAGAATGTTATCATGTAACTCTATGGGAGCTATATATATCTGTATGTAGTGAGCTCCCTCTAGTGGTGACTGCAGGCAGCAGAATGTTATCATGTAACTCTAAGGGGGCTGTATATATCTGTATGTAGTGAGCTCCCCCTAGTGGTGACTACAGGCTGCAGAATATTATCATGTAACTCTATGGGAGCTGTATGTATCTGTATGTAGTGAGCTCCCCCTAGTGGTGGCTGCAGGCAGCAGAATGTTATCATGTAACTCTATGGGAGCTGTATATATCTGTATGTAGTGATCTCCCCCTAGTGGTGGCTACAGGCAGCAGAATGTTATCATGTAACTCTATGGGAGCTGTATATATCTGTATGTTGTGAGCACCCCTAGTGGTGGCTGCAGGCAGCAGAATGTTATCATGTAACTCTATGGGAGCTGTATATATCTGTATGTTGTGAGCACCCCTAGTGGTGACTGCAGGTAGCAGAATGTTATCATGTAACTCTATGGGAGCTGTATATATCTGTATGTAGTGAGCTCCCCCTAATGGTGACTGCAGGTAGCAGAATGTTATCATGTAACTCTATGGGAGCTGTATATATCTGTATGTTGTGAGCACCCCTAGTGGTGGCTGCAGGCAGCAGAATGTTATCATGTAACTCTATGGGAGCTGTATATATCTGTATGTAGTGAGCTCCCTCTAGTGGTGGCTGCAGGCAGCAGAATGTTATCATGTAACTCTATGGGAGGTATATATATATCTGCATGTAGTGAGCTCCCCCTAGTGGTGACTGCAGGCAGCAGAATGTTATCATGTAACTCTATGGGAGCTGTATATACCTGTATGTAGTGAGCTCCCCCTAGTGGTGACTGCAGGTAGCAGAATGTTATCATGTAACTCTATGGGAGCTATATATATCTGTATGTAGTGAGCTCCCTCTAGTGGTGACTGCAGGCAGCAGAATGTTATCATGTAACTCTAAGGGGGCTGTATATATCTGTATGTAGTGAGCTCCCCCTAGTGGTGACTACAGGCTGCAGAATATTATCATGTAACTCTATGGGAGCTGTATGTATCTGTATGTAGTGAGCTCCCCCTAGTGGTGGCTGCAGGCAGCAGAATGTTATCATGTAACTCTATGGGAGCTGTATATATCTGTATGTAGTGATCTCCCCCTAGTGGTGGCTACAGGCAGCAGAATGTTATCATGTAACTCTATGGGAGCTGTATATATCTGTATGTTGTGAGCACCCCTAGTGGTGACTGCAGGTAGCAGAATGTTATCATGTAACTCTATGGGAGCTGTATATATCTGTATGTAGTGAGCTCCCTCTAGTGGTGGCTGCAGGCAGCAGAATGTTATCATGTAACTCTATGGGAGCTGTATATATCTGTATGTAGTGAGGTCCCCCTAGTGGTGACTGCAGGCAGCAGAATATTATCATGTAACTCTATGGGAGCTGTATATATCTGTATGTAGTGAGCTCCCCCTAGTGGTGACTGCAGGCAGCAGAATGTTATCATGTAACTCTATGGGAGCTGTATAAATCAGTATGTAGTGAGCTCCCCCTAGTGGTGGCTGCAGGCAGCAGAATGTTATCATGTATCTCTATGGGAGCTGTATATATCTGTATGTAGTGAGCACCCCTAGTGGTGACTGCAGGTAGCAGAATGTTATCATGTAACTCTATGGGAGCTGTATATATCTGTATGTTGTGAGCACCCTTAGTGGTGGCTGCAGGCAGCAGAATGTTATCATGTAACTCTATGGGAGCTGTATATATCTATATGTAGTGAGCTCCCTCTAGTGGTGGCTGCAGGCAGCAGAATGTTATCATGTAACTCTATGGGAGGTATATATATATCTGCATGTAGTGAGCTCCCCCTAGTGGTGACTGCAGGCAGCAGAATGTTATCATGTAACACTATGGGAGCTGTATATACCTGTATGTAGTGAGCTCCCCCTAGTGGTGACTGCAGGTAGCAGAATGTTATCATGTAACTCTATGGGAGCTATATATATCTGTATGTAGTGAGCTCCCTCTAGTGGTGACTGCAGGCAGCAGAATATTATCATGTAACTCTATGTGAGCTGTATGTATCTGTATGTAGTGAGCTCCCCCTAGTGGTGGCTGCAGGCAGCAGAATGTTATCATGTAACTCTATGGGAGCTGTATTTATCTGTATGTAGTGATCTCCCCCTAGTGGTGGCTACAGGCAGCAGAATGTTATCATGTAACTCTATGGGAGCTGTATATATCTGTATGTTGTGAGCACCCCTAGTGGTGACTGCAGGTAGCAGAATGTTATCATGTAACTCTATGGGAGCTGTATATATCTGTATGTTGTGAGCACCCCTAGTGGTGGCTGCAGGCAGCAGAATGTTATCATGTAACTCTATGGGAGCTGTATATATCTGTATGTAGTGAGCTCCCTCTAGTGGTGGCTGCAGGCAGCAGAATGTTATCATGTAACTCTATGGGAGGTATATATATATCTGCATGTAGTGAGCTCCCCCTAGTGGTGACTGCAGGCAGCAGAATGTTATCATGTAACTCTATGGGAGCTGTATATACCTGTATGTAGTGAGCTCCCCCTAGTGGTGACTGCAGGTAGCAGAATGTTATCATGTAACTCTATTGGAGCTATATATATCTGTATGTAGTGAGCTCCCTCTAGTGGTGACTGCAGGCAGCAGAATGTTATCATGTAACTCTAAGGGGGCTGTATATATCTGTATGTAGTGAGCTCCCCCTAGTGGTGACTACAGGCTGCAGAATATTATCATGTAACTCTATGGGAGCTGTATGTATCTGTATGTAGTGAGCTCCCCCTAGTGGTGGCTGCAGGCAGCAGAATGTTATCATGTAACTCTATGGGAGCTGTATATATCTGTATGTAGTGATCTCCCCCTAGTGGTGGCTACAGGCAGCAGAATGTTATCATGTAACTCTATGGGAGCTGTATATATCTGTATGTTGTGAGCACCCCTAGTGGTGACTGCAGGTAGAAGAATGTTATCATGTAACTCTATGGGAGCTGTATATATCTGTATGTTGTGAGCACCCCTAGTGGTGGCTGCAGGCAGCAGAATGTTATCATGTAACTCTATGGGAGCTATATATATCTGTATGTAGTGAGCTCCCTCTAGTGGTGACTGCAGGCAGCAGAATGTTATCATGTAACTCTAAGGGGGCTGTATATATCTGTATGTAGTGAGCTCCCCCTAGTGGTGACTACAGGCTGCAGAATATTATCATGTAACTCTATGGGAGCTGTATGTATCTGTATGTAGTGAGCTCCCCCTAGTGGTGGCTGCAGGCAGCAGAATGTTATCATGTAACTCTATGGGAGCTGTATATATCTGTATGTAGTGATCTCCCCCTAGTGGTGGCTACAGGCAGCAGAATGTTATCATGTAACTCTATGGGAGCTGTATATATCTGTATGTTGTGAGCACCCCTAGTGGTGGCTGCAGGCAGCAGAATGTTATCATGTAACTCTATGGGAGCTGTATATATCTGTATGTTGTGAGCACCCCTAGTGGTGACTGCAGGTAGCAGAATGTTATCATGTAACTCTATGGGAGCTGTATATATCTGTATGTAGTGAGCTCCCCCTAATGGTGACTGCAGGTAGCAGAATGTTATCATGTAACTCTATGGGAGCTGTATATATCTGTATGTTGTGAGCACCCCTAGTGGTGGCTGCAGGCAGCAGAATGTTATCATGTAACTCTATGGGAGCTGTATATATCTGTATGTAGTGAGCTCCCTCTAGTGGTGGCTGCAGGCAGCAGAATGTTATCATGTAACTCTATGGGAGGTATATATATATCTGCATGTAGTGAGCTCCCCCTAGTGGTGACTGCAGGCAGCAGAATGTTATCATGTAACTCTATGGGAGCTGTATATACCTGTATGTAGTGAGCTCCCCCTAGTGGTGACTGCAGGTAGCAGAATGTTATCATGTAACTCTATGGGAGCTATATATATCTGTATGTAGTGAGCTCCCTCTAGTGGTGACTGCAGGCAGCAGAATGTTATCATGTAACTCTAAGGGGGCTGTATATATCTGTATGTAGTGAGCTCCCCCTAGTGGTGACTACAGGCTGCAGAATATTATCATGTAACTCTATGGGAGCTGTATGTATCTGTATGTAGTGAGCTCCCCCTAGTGGTGGCTGCAGGCAGCAGAATGTTATCATGTAACTCTATGGGAGCTGTATATATCTGTATGTAGTGATCTCCCCCTAGTGGTGGCTACAGGCAGCAGAATGTTATCATGTAACTCTATGGGAGCTGTATATATCTGTATGTTGTGAGCACCCCTAGTGGTGACTGCAGGTAGCAGAATGTTATCATGTAACTCTATGGGAGCTGTATATATCTGTATGTAGTGAGCTCCCTCTAGTGGTGGCTGCAGGCAGCAGAATGTTATCATGTAACTCTATGGGAGCTGTATATATCTGTATGTAGTGAGGTCCCCCTAGTGGTGACTGCAGGCAGCAGAATATTATCATGTAACTCTATGGGAGCTGTATATATCTGTATGTAGTGAGCTCCCCCTAGTGGTGACTGCAGGCAGCAGAATGTTATCATGTAACTCTATGGGAGCTGTATATATCAGTATGTAGTGAGCTCCCCCTAGTGGTGGCTACAGGCAGCAGAATGTTATCATGTATCTCTATGGGAGCTGTATATATCTGTATGTAGTGAGCACCCCTAGTGGTGACTGCAGGTAGCAGAATGTTATCATGTAACTCTATGGGAGCTGTATATATCTGTATGTTGTGAGCACCCTTAGTAGTGGCTGCAGGCAGCAGAATGTTATCATGTAACTCTATGGGAGCTGTATATATCTGTATGTAGTGAGGTCCCCCTAGTGGTGACTGCAGGCAGCAGAATATTATCATGTAACTCTATGGGAGCTGTATATATCTGTATGTAGTGAGCTCCCCCTAGTGGTGACTGCAGGCAGCAGAATGTTATCATGTAACTCTATGGGAGCTGTATATATCAGTATGTAGTGAGCTCCCCCTAGTGGTGGCTGCAGGCAGCAGAATGTTATCATGTATCTCTATGGGAGCTGTATATATCTGTATGTAGTGAGCACCCCTAGTGGTGACTGCAGGTAGCAGAATGTTATCATGTAACTCTATGGGAGCTGTATATATCTGTATGTTGTGAGCACCCTTAGTGGTGGCTGCAGGCAGCAGAATGTTATCATGTAACTCTATGGGAGCTGTATATATCTGTATGTAGTGAGCTCCCTCTAGTGGTGGCTGCAGGCAGCAGAATGTTATCATGTAACTCTATGGGAGGTATATATATATCTGCATGTAGTGAGCTCCCCCTAGTGGTGACTGCAGGCAGCAGAATGTTATCATGTAACACTATGGGAGCTGTATATACCTGTATGTAGTGAGCTCCCCCTAGTGGTGACTGCAGGTAGCAGAATGTTATCATGTAACTCTATGGGAGCTATATATATCTGTATGTAGTGAGCTCCCTCTAGTGGTGACTGCAGGCAGCAGAATATTATCATGTAACTCTATGTGAGCTGTATGTATCTGTATGTAGTGAGCTCCCCCTAGTGGTGGCTGCAGGCAGCAGAATGTTATCATGTAACTCTATGGGAGCTGTATTTATCTGTATGTAGTGATCTCCCCCTAGTGGTGGCTACAGGCAGCAGAATGTTATCATGTAACTCTATGGGAGCTGTATATATCTGTATGTTGTGAGCACCCCTAGTGGTGACTGCAGGTAGCAGAATGTTATCATGTAACTCTATGGGAGCTGTATATATCTGTATGTTGTGAGCACCCCTAGTGGTGGCTGCAGGCAGCAGAATGTTATCATGTAACTCTATGGGAGCTGTATATATCTGTATGTAGTGAGCTCCCTCTAGTGGTGGCTGCAGGCAGCAGAATGTTATCATGTAACTCTATGGGAGGTATATATATATCTGCATGTAGTGAGCTCCCCCTAGTGGTGACTGCAGGCAGCAGAATGTTATCATGTAACTCTATGGGAGCTGTATATACCTGTATGTAGTGAGCTCCCCCTAGTGGTGACTGCAGGTAGCAGAATGTTATCATGTAACTCTATTGGAGCTATATATATCTGTATGTAGTGAGCTCCCTCTAGTGGTGACTGCAGGCAGCAGAATGTTATCATGTAACTCTAAGGGGGCTGTATATATCTGTATGTAGTGAGCTCCCCCTAGTGGTGACTACAGGCTGCAGAATATTATCATGTAACTCTATGGGAGTGTATGTATCTGTATGTAGTGAGCTCCCCCTAGTGGTGACTGCAGGCAGCAGAATGTTATCATGTAACTCTATGGGAGCTGTATATATCAGTATGTAGTGAGCTCCCCCTAGTGGTGGCTACAGGCAGCAGAATGTTATCATGTATCTCTATGGGAGCTGTATATATCTGTATGTAGTGAGCACCCCTAGTGGTGACTGCAGGTAGCAGAATGTTATCATGTAACTCTATGGGAGCTGTATATATCTGTATGTTGTGAGCACCCTTAGTAGTGGCTGCAGGCAGCAGAATGTTATCATGTAACTCTATGGGAGCTGTATATATCTGTATGTAGTGAGGTCCCCCTAGTGGTGACTGCAGGCAGCAGAATATTATCATGTAACTCTATGGGAGCTGTATATATCTGTATGTAGTGAGCTCCCCCTAGTGGTGACTGCAGGCAGCAGAATGTTATCATGTAACTCTATGGGAGCTGTATATATCAGTATGTAGTGAGCTCCCCCTAGTGGTGGCTGCAGGCAGCAGAATGTTATCATGTATCTCTATGGGAGCTGTATATATCTGTATGTAGTGAGCACCCCTAGTGGTGACTGCAGGTAGCAGAATGTTATCATGTAACTCTATGGGAGCTGTATATATCTGTATGTTGTGAGCACCCTTAGTGGTGGCTGCAGGCAGCAGAATGTTATCATGTAACTCTATGGGAGCTGTATATATCTGTATGTAGTGAGCTCCCTCTAGTGGTGGCTGCAGGCAGCAGAATGTTATCATGTAACTCTATGGGAGGTATATATATATCTGCATGTAGTGAGCTCCCCCTAGTGGTGACTGCAGGCAGCAGAATGTTATCATGTAACACTATGGGAGCTGTATATACCTGTATGTAGTGAGCTCCCCCTAGTGGTGACTGCAGGTAGCAGAATGTTATCATGTAACTCTATGGGAGCTATATATATCTGTATGTAGTGAGCTCCCTCTAGTGGTGACTGCAGGCAGCAGAATATTATCATGTAACTCTATGTGAGCTGTATGTATCTGTATGTAGTGAGCTCCCCCTAGTGGTGGCTGCAGGCAGCAGAATGTTATCATGTAACTCTATGGGAGCTGTATTTATTTGTATGTAGTGATCTCCCCCTAGTGGTGGCTACAGGCAGCAGAATGTTATCATGTAACTCTATGGGAGCTGTATATATCTGTATGTTGTGAGCACCCCTAGTGGTGACTGCAGGTAGCAGAATGTTATCATGTAACTCTATGGGAGCTGTATATATCTGTATGTTGTGAGCACCCCTAGTGGTGGCTGCAGGCAGCAGAATGTTATCATGTAACTCTATGGGAGCTGTATATATCTGTATGTAGTGAGCTCCCTCTAGTGGTGGCTGCAGGCAGCAGAATGTTATCATGTAACTCTATGGGAGGTATATATATATCTGCATGTAGTGAGCTCCCCCTAGTGGTGACTGCAGGCAGCAGAATGTTATCATGTAACTCTATGGGAGCTGTATATACCTGTATGTAGTGAGCTCCCCCTAGTGGTGACTGCAGGTAGCAGAATGTTATCATGTAACTCTATTGGAGCTATATATATCTGTATGTAGTGAGCTCCCTCTAGTGGTGACTGCAGGCAGCAGAATGTTATCATGTAACTCTAAGGGGGCTGTATATATCTGTATGTAGTGAGCTCCCCCTAGTGGTGACTACAGGCTGCAGAATATTATCATGTAACTCTATGGGAGCTGTATGTATCTGTATGTAGTGAGCTCCCCCTAGTGGTGGCTGCAGGCAGCAGAATGTTATCATGTAACTCTATGGGAGCTGTATATATCTGTATGTAGTGATCTCCCCCTAGTGGTGGCTACAGGCAGCAGAATGTTATCATGTAACTCTATGGGAGCTGTATATATCTGTATGTTGTGAGCACCCCTAGTGGTGACTGCAGGTAGCAGAATGTTATCATGTAACTCTATGGGAACTGTATATATCTGTATGTAGTGAGCTCCCTCTAGTGGTGGCTGCAGGCAGCAGAATGTTATCATGTAACTCTATGGGAGCTGTATACATCTGTATGTAGTGAGCTCCCTCTAGTGGTGGCTGCAGGCAGCAGAATGTTATCATGTAACTCTATGGGAGGTATATATATATCTGCATGTAGTGAGCTCCCCCTAGTGGTGACTGCAGGCAGCAGAATGTTATCATGTAACTCTATGGGAGCTGTATATACCTGTATGTAGTTAGCTCCCCCTAGTGGTGACTGCAGTTAGCAGAATGTTATCATGTAACTCTATGGGAGCTATATATATCTGTATGTAGTGAGCTCCCTCTAGTGGTGACTGCAGGCAGCAGAATGTTATCATGTAACTCTAAGGGGGCTGTATATATCTGTATGTAGTGAGCTCCCCCTAGTGGTGACTGCAGGCTGCAGAATATTATCATGTAACTCTATGGGAGCTGTATGTATCTGTATGTAGTGAGCTCCCCCTAGTGGTGGCTGCAGGCAGCAGAATGTTATCATGAAACTCTATGGGAGCTGTATTTATCTGTATGTAGTGATCTCCCCCTAGTGGTGGCTACAGGCAGCAGAATGTTATCATGTAACTCTATGGGAGCTGTATATATCTGTATGTTGTGAGCACCCCTAGTGGTGACTGCAGGTAGCAGAATGTTATCATGTAACTCTATGGGAGCTGTATATATCTGTATGTAGTGAGCTCCCTCTAGTGGTGGCTGCAGGCAACAGAATGTTATCATGTAACTCTATGGGAGCTGTATATATCTGTATGTAGTGAGGTCCCCCTAGTGGTGACTGCAGGCAGCAGAATGTTATCATGTAACTCTATGGGAGCTGTATATTTCAGTATGCAGTGAGCTCCCCCTAGTGGTGGCTGCAGGCAGCAGAATGTTATCATGTATCTCTATGGGAGCTGTATATATCTGTATGTAGTGAGCACCCCTAGTGGTGACTGCAGGTAGCAGAATGTTATCATGTAACTCTATGGGAGCTGTATATATCTGTATGTTGTGAGCACCCCTAGTGGTGACTGCAGGTAGCAGAATGTTATCATGTAACTCTATAGGAGCTGTTTATTTCTGTATGTTATGAGCACCCCTAGTGGTGGCTGCAGGCAGCAGAATGTTATCATGTTACTCTATGGGAGCTGTATATATCTGTATGTAGTGAGCTCCCCCTAGTAGTGACTCTATATATCTGTATGTAGTGAGCTCCCTCTAGTGGTGACTGCAGGCAGCAGAATGTTATCATGTAACTCTATGGGAGCTGTATATATCTGTATGTACTGAGCTCCTCCTAGTGGTGGCCGCAGGCAGCAGAATGTTATCATGTAACTCTGAGGGAGCTGTATATATCTGTATGTTGTGAGCACCCCTAGTGGTGACTGCAGGCAGTAGAATGTTATCATGTAACTCTATGGGAGCTGTATATATCAGTATGTAGTGAGCTCCCCCTAGTGGTGGCTGCAGGCAGCAGAATGTTATCATGTATCTCTATGGGAGCTGTATATATCTGTATGTAGTGAGCACCCCTAGTGGTGACTGCAGGTAGCAGAATGTTATCATGTAACTCTATGGGAGCTGTATATATCTGTATGTTGTGAGCACCCCTAGTGGTGACTGCAGGTAGCAGAATGTTATCATGTAACTCTATAGGAGCTGTATATATCTGTATGTTGTGAGCAACCCTAGTGGTGGCTGCAGGCAGCAGAATGTTATCATGTTACTCTATGGGAGCTGTATATATCTGTATGTAGTGAGCTCCCCCTAGTGGTGACTCTATATATCTGTATGTAGTGAGCTCCCTCTAGTGGTGACTGCAGGCAGCAGAATGTTATCATGTAACTCTATGGGAGCTGTATATATCTGTATGTACTGAGCTCCTCCTAGTGGTGGCCGCAGGCAGCAGAATGTTATCATGTAACTCTAGGGGAGCTGTATATATCTGTATGTTGTGAGCACCCCTAGTGGTGTCTGCAGGCAGAAGAATGTTATCATGTAACTCTATGGGAGCTGTATATATCTGTATGTTGTGAGCACCCCTAGTGGTGACTGCAGGCAGTAGAATGTTATCATTTAACTCTATGAGAGCTCTATATATTTGTAGGTAGTGAGCTCCCTCTAGTGGTTGCTGCAGACATCAGATTGTTATCATGTAACACTATGGGACCTGTATATATCTGTATATAGTGAGCTCCCCCTAGTGGTGACTGCAGGCAGCAGAATGTTATCATGTAACTCTATGGGAGCTGTATATATCAGTATGTAGTGAGCTCCCCCTAGTGGTGGCTGCAGGCAGCAGAATGTTATCATGTATCTCTATGGGAGCTGTATATATCTGTATGTAGTGAGCACCCCTAGTGGTGACTGCAGGTAGCAGAATGTTATCATGTAACTCTATGGGAGCTGTATATATCTGTATGTTGTGAGCACCCCTAGTGGTGGCTGCAGGCAGCAGAATGTTATCATGAAACTCTATGGGAGCTGTATATATCTGTATGTAGTGAGCTCCCTCTAGTGGTGGCTGCAGGCAGCAGAATGTTATCATGTAACTCTATGGGAGGTATATATATATCTGCATGTAGTGAGCTCCCCCTAGTGGTGACTGCAGGCAGCAGAATGTTATCATGTAACTCTATGGGAGCTATATATATCTGTATGTAGTGAGCTCCCTCTAGTGGTGACTGCAGGCAGCAGAATGTTATCATGTAACTCTATGGGAGCTGTATATACCTGTATGTAGTTAGCTCCCCCTAGTGGTGACTGCAGGTAGCAGAATGTTATCATGTAACTCTATGGGAGCTATATATATCTGTATGTAGTGAGCTCCCTCTAGTGGTGACTGCAGGCAGCAGAATGTTATCATGTAACTCTAAGGGGGCTGTATATATCTGTATGTAGTGAGCTCCCCCTAGTGGTGACTGCAGGCTGCAGAATATTATCATGTAACTCTATGGGAGCTGTATGTATCTGTATGTAGTGAGCTCCCCCTAGTGGTGGCTGCAGGCAGCAGAATGTTATCATGTAACTCTATGGGAGCTGTATTTATCTGTATGTAGTGATCTCCCCCTAGTGGTGGCTACAGGCAGCAGAATGTTATCATGTAACTCTATGGGAGCTGTATATATCTGTATGTTGTGAGCACCCCTAGTGGTGACTGCAGGTAGCAGAATGTTATCATGTAACTCTATGGGAGCTGTATATATCTGTATGTAGTGAGCTCCCTCTAGTGGTGGCTGCAGGCAACAGAATGTTATCATGTAACTCTATGGGAGCTGTATATATCTGTATGTAGTGAGGTCCCCCTAGTGGTGACTGCAGGCAGCAGTATTTTAATCATGTAACTCTATGGGAGCTGTATATATCTGTATGTAGTGAGCTCCCCATAGTGGTGACTGCAGGCAGCAGAATGTTATCATGTAACTCTATGGGAGCTGTATATATCAGTATGCAGTGAGCTCCCCCTAGTGGTGGCTGCAGGCAGCAGAATGTTATCATGTATCTCTATGGGAGCTGTATATATCTGTATGTAGTGAGCACCCCTAGTGGTGACTGCAGGTAGCAGAATGTTATCATGTAACTCTATGGGAGCTGTATATATCTGTATGTTGTGAGCACCCCTAGTGGTGACTGCAGGTAGCAGAATGTTATCATGTAACTCTATAGGAGCTGTTTATTTCTGTATGTTATGAGCACCCCTAGTGGTGGCTGCAGGCAGCAGAATGTTATCATGTTACTCTATGGGAGCTGTATATATCTGTATGTAGTGAGCTCCCCCTAGTGGTGACTCTATATATCTGTATGTAGTGAGCTCCCTCTAGTGGTGACTGCAGGCAGCAGAATGTTATCATGTAACTCTATGGGAGCTGTATATATCTGTATGTACTGAGCTCCTCCTAGTGGTGGCCGCAGGCAGCAGAATGTTATCATGTAACTCTGAGGGAGCTGTATATATCTGTATGTTGTGAGCACCCCTAGTGGTGTCTGCAGGCAGCAGAATGTTATCATGTAACTCTATGGGAGCTGTATATATCTGTATGTTGTGAGCACCCCTAGTGGTGACTGCAGGCAGTAGAATGTTATCATGTAACTCTATGGGAGCTGTATATATCAGTATGTAGTGAGCTCCCCCTAGTGGTGGCTGCAGGCAGCAGAATGTTATCATGTAACTCTATGGGAGCTGTATATATCTGTATGTAGTGAGCACCCCTAGTGGTGACTGCAGGTAGCAGAATGTTATCATGTAACTCTATGGGAGCTGTATATATCTGTATGTTGTGAGCACCCCTAGTGGTGACTGCAGGTAGCAGAATGTTATCATGTAACTCTATAGGAGCTGTATATATCTGTATGTTGTGAGCAACCCTAGTGGTGGCTGCAGGCAGCAGAATGTTATCATGTTACTCTATGGGAGCTGTATATATCTGTATGTAGTGAGCTCCCCCTAGTGGTGACTCTATATATCTGTATGTAGTGAGCTCCCTCTAGTGGTGACTGCAGGCAGCAGAATGTTATCATGTAACTCTATGGGAGCTGTATATATCTGTATGTACTGAGCTCCTCCTAGTGGTGGCCGCAGGCAGCAGAATGTTATCATGTAACTCTGAGGGAGCTGTATATATCTGTATGTTGTGAGCACCCCTAGTGGTGACTGCAGGCAGTAGAATGTTATCATGTAACTCTATGGGAGCTGTATATATCAGTATGTAGTGAGCTCCCCCTAGTGGTGGCTGCAGGCAGCAGAATGTTATCATGTATCTCTATGGGAGCTGTATATATCTGTATGTAGTGAGCACCCCTAGTGGTGACTGCAGGTAGCAGAATGTTATCATGTAACTCTATGGGAGCTGTATTTATCTGTATGTTGTGAGCACCCCTAGTGGTGACTGCAGGTAGCAGAATGTTATCATGTAACTCTATAGGAGCTGTATATATCTGTATGTTGTGAGCAACCCTAGTGGTGGCTGCAGGCAGCAGAATGTTATCATGTTACTCTATGGGAGCTGTATATATCTGTATGTAGTGAGCTCCCCCTAGTGGTGACTCTATATATCTGTATGTAGTGAGCTCCCTCTAGTGGTGACTGCAGGCAGCAGAATGTTATCATGTAACTCTATGGGAGCTGTATATATCTGTATGTACTGAGCTCCTCCTAGTGGTGGCCGCAGGCAGCAGAATGTTATCATGTAACTCTAGGGGAGCTGTATATATCTGTATGTTGTGAGCACCCCTAGTGGTGTCTGCAGGCAGCAGAATGTTATCATGTAACTCTATGGGAGCTGTATATATCTGTATGTTGTGAGCACCCCTAGTGGTGACTGCAGGCAGTAGAATGTTATCATTTAACTCTATGAGAGCTCTATATATTTGTAGGTAGTGAGCTCCCTCTAGTGGTTGCTGCAGACATCAGATTGTTATCATGTAACACTATGGGACCTGTATATATCTGTATATAGTGAGCTCCCCCTAGTGGTGACTGCAGGCAGCAGAATGTTATCATGTAACTCTATGGGAGCTGTATATATCAGTATGTAGTGAGCTCCCCCTAGTGGTGGCTGCAGGCAGCAGAATGTTATCATGTATCTCTATGGGAGCTGTATATATCTGTATGTAGTGAGCACCCCTAGTGGTGACTGCAGGTAGCAGAATGTTATCATGTAACTCTATGGGAGCTGTATATATCTGTATGTTGTGAGCACCCCTAGTGGTGGCTGCAGGCAGCAGAATGTTATCATGAAACTCTATGGGAGCTGTATATATCTGTATGTAGTGAGCTCCCTCTAGTGGTGGCTGCAGGCAGCAGAATGTTATCATGTAACTCTACGGGAGGTATATATATATCTGCATGTAGTGAGCTCCCCCTAGTGGTGACTGCAGGCAGCAGAATGTTATCATGTAACTCTATGGGAGCTGTATATACCTGTATGTAGTTAGCTCCCCCTAGTGGTGACTGCAGGTAGCAGAATGTTATCATGTAACTCTATGGGAGCTATATATATCTGTATGTAGTGAGCTCCCTCTAGTGGTGACTGCAGGCAGCAGAATGTTATCATGTAACTCTAAGGGGGCTGTATATATCTGTATGTAGTGAGCTCCCCCTAGTGGTGACTGCAGGCTGCAGAATATTATCATGTAACTCTATGGGAGCTGTATGTATCTGTATGTAGTGATCTCCCCCTAGTGGTGGCTACAGGCAGCAGAATGTTATCATGTAACTCTATGGGAGCTGTATATATCTGTATGTTGTGAGCACCCCTAGTGGTGACTGCAGGTAGCAGAATGTTATCATGTAACTCTATGGGAGCTGTATATATCTGTATGTAGTGAGCTCCCTCTAGTGGTGGCTGCAGGCAACAGAATGTTATCATGTAACTCTATGGGAGCTGTATATATCTGTATGTAGTGAGGTCCCCCTAGTGGTGACTGCAGGCAGCAGTATTTTAATCATGTAACTCTATGGGAGCTGTATATATCTGTATGTAGTGAGCTCCCCATAGTGGTGACTGCAGGCAGCAGAATGTTATCATGTAACTCTATGGGAGCTGTATATATCAGTATGCAGTGAGCTCCCCCTAGTGGTGGCTGCAGGCAGCAGAATGTTATCATGTATCTCTATGGGAGCTGTATATATCTGTATGTAGTGAGCACCCCTAGTGGTGACTGCAGGTAGCAGAATGTTATCATGTAACTCTATGGGAGCTGTATATATCTGTATGTTGTGAGCACCCCTAGTGGTGACTGCAGGTAGCAGAATGTTATCATGTAACTCTATAGGAGCTGTTTATTTCTGTATGTTATGAGCACCCCTAGTGGTGGCTGCAGGCAGCAGAATGTTATCATGTTACTCTATGGGAGCTGTATATATCTGTATGTAGTGAGCTCCCCCTAGTAGTGACTCTATATATCTGTATGTAGTGAGCTCCCTCTAGTGGTGACTGCAGGCAGCAGAATGTTATCATGTAACTCTATGGGAGCTGTATATATCTGTATGTACTGAGCTCCTCCTAGTGGTGGCCGCAGGCAGCAGAATGTTATCATGTAACTCTGAGGGAGCTGTATATATCTGTATGTTGTGAGCACCCCTAGTGGTGACTGCAGGCAGTAGAATGTTATCATGTAACTCTATGGGAGCTGTATATATCAGTATGTAGTGAGCTCCCCCTAGTGGTGGCTGCAGGCAGCAGAATGTTATCATGTATCTCTATGGGAGCTGTATATATCTGTATGTAGTGAGCACCCCTAGTGGTGACTGCAGGTAGCAGAATGTTATCATGTAACTCTATGGGAGCTGTATATATCTGTATGTTGTGAGCACCCCTAGTGGTGACTGCAGGTAGCAGAATGTTATCATGTAACTCTATAGGAGCTGTATATATCTGTATGTTGTGAGCAACCCTAGTGGTGGCTGCAGGCAGCAGAATGTTATCATGTTACTCTATGGGAGCTGTATATATCTGTATGTAGTGAGCTCCCCCTAGTGGTGACTCTATATATCTGTATGTAGTGAGCTCCCTCTAGTGGTGACTGCAGGCAGCAGAATGTTATCATGTAACTCTATGGGAGCTGTATATATCTGTATGTACTGAGCTCCTCCTAGTGGTGGCCGCAGGCAGCAGAATGTTATCATGTAACTCTAGGGGAGCTGTATATATCTGTATGTTGTGAGCACCCCTAGTGGTGTCTGCAGGCAGAAGAATGTTATCATGTAACTCTATGGGAGCTGTATATATCTGTATGTTGTGAGCACCCCTAGTGGTGACTGCAGGCAGTAGAATGTTATCATTTAACTCTATGAGAGCTCTATATATTTGTAGGTAGTGAGCTCCCTCTAGTGGTTGCTGCAGACATCAGATTGTTATCATGTAACACTATGGGACCTGTATATATCTGTATATAGTGAGCTCCCCCTAGTGGTGACTGCAGGCAGCAGAATGTTATCATGTAACTCTATGGGAGCTGTATATATCAGTATGTAGTGAGCTCCCCCTAGTGGTGGCTGCAGGCAGCAGAATGTTATCATGTATCTCTATGGGAGCTGTATATATCTGTATGTAGTGAGCACCCCTAGTGGTGACTGCAGGTAGCAGAATGTTATCATGTAACTCTATGGGAGCTGTATATATCTGTATGTTGTGAGCACCCCTAGTGGTGGCTGCAGGCAGCAGAATGTTATCATGAAACTCTATGGGAGCTGTATATATCTGTATGTAGTGAGCTCCCTCTAGTGGTGGCTGCAGGCAGCAGAATGTTATCATGTAACTCTATGGGAGGTATATATATATCTGCATGTAGTGAGCTCCCCCTAGTGGTGACTGCAGGCAGCAGAATGTTATCATGTAACTCTATGGGAGCTATATATATCTGTATGTAGTGAGCTCCCTCTAGTGGTGACTGCAGGCAGCAGAATGTTATCATGTAACTCTATGGGAGCTGTATATACCTGTATGTAGTTAGCTCCCCCTAGTGGTGACTGCAGGTAGCAGAATGTTATCATGTAACTCTATGGGAGCTATATATATCTGTATGTAGTGAGCTCCCTCTAGTGGTGACTGCAGGCAGCAGAATGTTATCATGTAACTCTAAGGGGGCTGTATATATCTGTATGTAGTGAGCTCCCCCTAGTGGTGACTGCAGGCTGCAGAATATTATCATGTAACTCTATGGGAGCTGTATGTATCTGTATGTAGTGAGCTCCCCCTAGTGGTGGCTGCAGGCAGCAGAATGTTATCATGTAACTCTATGGGAGCTGTATTTATCTGTATGTAGTGATCTCCCCCTAGTGGTGGCTACAGGCAGCAGAATGTTATCATGTAACTCTATGGGAGCTGTATATATCTGTATGTTGTGAGCACCCCTAGTGGTGACTGCAGGTAGCAGAATGTTATCATGTAACTCTATGGGAGCTGTATATATCTGTATGTAGTGAGCTCCCTCTAGTGGTGGCTGCAGGCAACAGAATGTTATCATGTAACTCTAAGGGGGCTGTATATATCTGTATGTAGTGAGCTCCCCCTAGTGGTGACTGCAGGCTGCAGAATATTATCATGTAACTCTATGGGAGCTGTATATATCTGTATGTAGTGAGCTCCCCATAGTGGTGACTGCAGGCAGCAGAATGTTATCATGTAACTCTATGGGAGCTGTATATATCAGTATGCAGTGAGCTCCCCCTAGTGGTGGCTGCAGGCAGCAGAATGTTATCATGTATCTCTATGGGAGCTGTATATATCTGTATGTAGTGAGCACCCCTAGTGGTGACTGCAGGTAGCAGAATGTTATCATGTAACTCTATGGGAGCTGTATATATCTGTATGTTGTGAGCACCCCTAGTGGTGACTGCAGGTAGCAGAATGTTATCATGTAACTCTATAGGAGCTGTTTATTTCTGTATGTTATGAGCACCCCTAGTGGTGGCTGCAGGCAGCAGAATGTTATCATGTTACTCTATGGGAGCTGTATATATCTGTATGTAGTGAGCTCCCCCTAGTGGTGACTCTATATATCTGTATGTAGTGAGCTCCCTCTAGTGGTGACTGCAGGCAGCAGAATGTTATCATGTAACTCTATGGGAGCTGTATATATCTGTATGTACTGAGCTCCTCCTAGTGGTGGCCGCAGGCAGCAGAATGTTATCATGTAACTCTGAGGGAGCTGTATATATCTGTATGTTGTGAGCACCCCTAGTGGTGTCTGCAGGCAGCAGAATGTTATCATGTAACTCTATGGGAGCTGTATATATCTGTATGTTGTGAGCACCCCTAGTGGTGACTGCAGGCAGTAGAATGTTATCATGTAACTCTATGGGAGCTGTATATATCAGTATGTAGTGAGCTCCCCCTAGTGGTGGCTGCAGGCAGCAGAATGTTATCATGTATCTCTATGGGAGCTGTATATATCTGTATGTAGTGAGCACCCCTAGTGGTGACTGCAGGTAGCAGAATGTTATCATGTAACTCTATGGGAGCTGTATATATCTGTATGTTGTGAGCACCCCTAGTGGTGACTGCAGGTAGCAGAATGTTATCATGTAACTCTATAGGAGCTGTATATATCTGTATGTTGTGAGCAACCCTAGTGGTGGCTGCAGGCAGCAGAATGTTATCATGTTACTCTATGGGAGCTGTATATATCTGTATGTAGTGAGCTCCCCCTAGTGGTGACTCTATATATCTGTATGTAGTGAGCTCCCTCTAGTGGTGACTGCAGGCAGCAGAATGTTATCATGTAACTCTATGGGAGCTGTATATATCTGTATGTACTGAGCTCCTCCTAGTGGTGGCCGCAGGCAGCAGAATGTTATCATGTAACTCTGAGGGAGCTGTATATATCTGTATGTTGTGAGCACCCCTAGTGGTGACTGCAGGCAGTAGAATGTTATCATGTAACTCTATGGGAGCTGTATATATCAGTATGTAGTGAGCTCCCCCTAGTGGTGGCTGCAGGCAGCAGAATGTTATCATGTATCTCTATGGGAGCTGTATATATCTGTATGTAGTGAGCACCCCTAGTGGTGACTGCAGGTAGCAGAATGTTATCATGTAACTCTATGGGAGCTGTATATATCTGTATGTTGTGAGCACCCCTAGTGGTGACTGCAGGTAGCAGAATGTTATCATGTAACTCTATAGGAGCTGTATATATCTGTATGTTGTGAGCAACCCTAGTGGTGGCTGCAGACAGCAGAATGTTATCATGTTACTCTATGGGAGCTGTATATATCTGTATGTAGTGAGCTCCCCCTAGTGGTGACTCTATATATCTGTATGTAGTGAGCTCCCTCTAGTGGTGACTGCAGGCAGCAGAATGTTATCATGTAACTCTATGGGAGCTGTATATATCTGTATGTACTGAGCTCCTCCTAGTGGTGGCCGCAGGCAGCAGAATGTTATCATGTAACTCTAGGGGAGCTGTATATATCTGTATGTTGTGAGCACTCCTAGTGGTGTCTGCAGGCAGCAGAATGTTATCATGTAACTCTATGGGAGCTGTATATATCTGTATGTTGTGAGCACCCCTAGTGGTGACTGCAGGCAGTAGAATGTTATCATTTAACTCTATGAGAGCTCTATATATTTGTAGGTAGTGAGCTCCCTCTAGTGGTTGCTGCAGACATCAGATTGTTATCATGTAACACTATGGGACCTGTATATATCTGTATATAGTGAGCTCCCCCTAGTGGTGACTGCAGGCAGCAGAATGTTATCATGTAACTCTATGGGAGCTGTATATATCAGTATGTAGTGAGCTCCCCCTAGTGGTGGCTGCAGGCAGCAGAATGTTATCATGTATCTCTATGGGAGCTGTATATATCTGTATGTAGTGAGCACCCCTAGTGGTGACTGCAGGTAGCAGAATGTTATCATGTAACTCTATGGGAGCTGTATATATCTGTATGTTGTGAGCACCCCTAGTGGTGGCTGCAGGCAGCAGAATGTTATCATGAAACTCTATGGGAGCTGTATATATCTGTATGTAGTGAGCTCCCTCTAGTGGTGGCTGCAGGCAGCAGAATGTTATCATGTAACTCTACGGGAGGTATATATATATCTGCATGTAGTGAGCTCCCCCTAGTGGTGACTGCAGGCAGCAGAATGTTATCATGTAACTCTATGGGAGCTGTATATACCTGTATGTAGTTAGCTCCCCCTAGTGGTGACTGCAGGTAGCAGAATGTTATCATGTAACTCTATGGGAGCTATATATATCTGTATGTAGTGAGCTCCCTCTAGTGGTGACTGCAGGCAGCAGAATGTTATCATGTAACTCTAAGGGGGCTGTATATATCTGTATGTAGTGAGCTCCCCCTAGTGGTGACTGCAGGCTGCAGAATATTATCATGTAACTCTATGGGAGCTGTATGTATCTGTATGTAGTGAGCTCCCCCTAGTGGTGGCTGCAGGCAGCAGAATGTTATCATGTAACTCTATGGGAGCTGTATTTATCTGTATGTAGTGATCTCCCCCTAGTGGTGGCTACAGGCAGCAGAATGTTATCATGTAACTCTATGGGAGCTGTATATATCTGTATGTTGTGAGCACCCCTAGTGGTGACTGCAGGTAGCAGAATGTTATCATGTAACTCTATGGGAGCTGTATATATCTGTATGTAGTGAGCTCCCTCTAGTGGTGGCTGCAGGCAACAGAATGTTATCATGTAACTCTATGGGAGCTGTATATATCTGTATGTAGTGAGGTCCCCCTAGTGGTGACTGCAGGCAGCAGTATTTTAATCATGTAACTCTATGGGAGCTGTATATATCTGTATGTAGTGAGCTCCCCATAGTGGTGACTGCAGGCAGCAGAATGTTATCATGTAACTCTATGGGAGCTGTATATATCAGTATGCAGTGAGCTCCCCCTAGTGGTGGCTGCAGGCAGCAGAATGTTATCATGTATCTCTATGGGAGCTGTATATATCTGTATGTAGTGAGCACCCCTAGTGGTCACTGCAGGTAGCAGAATGTTATCATGTAACTCTATGGGAGCTGTATATATCTGTATGTTGTGAGCACCCCTAGTGGTGACTGCAGGTAGCAGAATGTTATCATGTAACTCTATAGGAGCTGTTTATTTCTGTATGTTATGAGCACCCCTAGTGGTGGCTGCAGGCAGCAGAATGTTATCATGTTACTCTATGGGAGCTGTATATATCTGTATGTAGTGAGCTCCCCCTAGTGGTGACTCTATATATCTGTATGTAGTGAGCTCCCTCTAGTGGTGACTGCAGGCAGCAGAATGTTATCATGTAACTCTATGGGAGCTGTATATATCTGTATGTACTGAGCTCCTCCTAGTGGTGGCCGCAGGCAGCAGAATGTTATCATGTAACTCTGAGGGAGCTGTATATATCTGTATGTTGTGAGCACCCCTAGTGGTGTCTGCAGGCAGCAGAATGTTATCATGTAACTCTATGGGAGCTGTATATATCTGTATGTTGTGAGCACCCCTAGTGGTGACTGCAGGCAGTAGAATGTTATCATGTAACTCTATGGGAGCTGTATATATCAGTATGTAGTGAGCTCCCCCTAGTGGTGGCTGCAGGCAGCAGAATGTTATCATGTATCTCTATGGGAGCTGTATATATCTGTATGTAGTGAGCACCCCTAGTGGTGACTGCAGGTAGCAGAATGTTATCATGTAACTCTATGGGAGCTGTATATATCTGTATGTTGTGAGCACCCCTAGTGGTGACTGCAGGTAGCAGAATGTTATCATGTAACTCTATAGGAGCTGTATATATCTGTATGTTGTGAGCAACCCTAGTGGTGGCTGCAGGCAGCAGAATGTTATCATGTTACTCTATGGGAGCTGTATATATCTGTATGTAGTGAGCTCCCCCTAGTGGTGACTCTATATATCTGTATGTAGTGAGCTCCCTCTAGTGGTGACTGCAGGCAGCAGAATGTTATCATGTAACTCTATGGGAGCTGTATATATCTGTATGTACTGAGCTCCTCCTAGTGGTGGCCGCAGGCAGCAGAATGTTATCATGTAACTCTAGGGGAGCTGTATATATCTGTATGTTGTGAGCACCCCTAGTGGTGTCTGCAGGCAGCAGAATGTTATCATGTAACTCTATGGGAGCTGTATATATCTGTATGTTGTGAGCACCCCTAGTGGTGACTGCAGGCAGTAGAATGTTATCATTTAACTCTATGAGAGCTCTATATATTTGTAGGTAGTGAGCTCCCTCTAGTGGTTGCTGCAGACATCAGATTGTTATCATGTAACACTATGGGACCTGTATATATCTGTATATAGTGAGCTCCCCCTAGTGGTGACTGCAAGCAGCAGAATGTTATCATTTAACTCTATGAGAGCTCTATATATCTGTATGTAGAGTGCTCCCTCTAGTGGTGGATGCAGGCAGCAGAATTTTATAATGATAGTCTATGGGAGCTGTATATATTTGTATGTAGGGAGCTCCCCCTAGTGGTGACTGCAGGCAGCAGAATGTTATAATGATAGTCTATGGGAGCTGTATATATCTGTATGTTGTGAGCACCCCTAGTGGTGGCTGCAGGCAGCAGAATGTTATCATGAAACTCTATGGGAGCTGTATATATCTGTATGTAGTGAGCTCCCTCTAGTGGTGGCTGCAGGCAGCAGAATGTTATCATGTAACTCTACGGGAGGTATATATATATCTGCATGTAGTGAGCTCCCCCTAGTGGTGACTGCAGGCAGCAGAATGTTATCATGTAACTCTATGGGAGCTGTATATACCTGTATGTAGTTAGCTCCCCCTAGTGGTGACTGCAGGTAGCAGAATGTTATCATGTAACTCTATGGGAGCTATATATATCTGTATGTAGTGAGCTCCCTCTAGTGGTTGCTGCAGACATCAGATTGTTATCATGTAACACTATGGGACCTGTATATATCTGTATATAGTGAGCTCCCCCTAGTGGTGACTGCAGGCAGCAGAATGTTATCATGTAACTCTATGGGAGCTGTATATATCAGTATGTAGTGAGCTCCCCCTAGTGGTGGCTGCAGGCAGCAGAATGTTATCATGTATCTCTATGGGAGCTGTATATATCTGTATGTAGTGAGCACCCCTAGTGGTGACTGCAGGTAGCAGAATGTTATCATGTAACTCTATGGGAGCTGTATATATCTGTATGTTGTGAGCACCCCTAGTGGTGGCTGCAGGCAGCAGAATGTTATCATGAAACTCTATGGGAGCTGTATATATCTGTATGTAGTGAGCTCCCTCTAGTGGTGGCTGCAGGCAGCAGAATGTTATCATGTAACTCTACGGGAGGTATATATATATCTGCATGTAGTGAGCTCCCCCTAGTGGTGACTGCAGGCAGCAGAATGTTATCATGTAACTCTATGGGAGCTGTATATACCTGTATGTAGTTAGCTCCCCCTAGTGGTGACTGCAGGTAGCAGAATGTTATCATGTAACTCTATGGGAGCTATATATATCTGTATGTAGTGAGCTCCCTCTAGTGGTGACTGCAGGCAGCAGAATGTTATCATGTAACTCTAAGGGGGCTGTATATATCTGTATGTAGTGAGCTCCCCCTAGTGGTGACTGCAGGCTGCAGAATATTATCATGTAACTCTATGGGAGCTGTATGTATCTGTATGTAGTGAGCTCCCCCTAGTGGTGGCTGCAGGCAGCAGAATGTTATCATGTAACTCTATGGGAGCTGTATTTATCTGTATGTAGTGATCTCCCCCTAGTGGTGGCTACAGGCAGCAGAATGTTATCATGTAACTCTATGGGAGCTGTATATATCTGTATGTTGTGAGCACCCCTAGTGGTGACTGCAGGTAGCAGAATGTTATCATGTAACTCTATGGGAGCTGTATATATCTGTATGTAGTGAGCTCCCTCTAGTGGTGGCTGCAGGCAACAGAATGTTATCATGTAACTCTATGGGAGCTGTATATATCTGTATGTAGTGAGGTCCCCCTAGTGGTGACTGCAGGCAGCAGTATTTTAATCATGTAACTCTATGGGAGCTGTATATATCTGTATGTAGTGAGCTCCCCATAGTGGTGACTGCAGGCAGCAGAATGTTATCATGTAACTCTATGGGAGCTGTATATATCAGTATGCAGTGAGCTCCCCCTAGTGGTGGCTGCAGGCAGCAGAATGTTATCATGTATCTCTATGGGAGCTGTATATATCTGTATGTAGTGAGCACCCCTAGTGGTCACTGCAGGTAGCAGAATGTTATCATGTAACTCTATGGGAGCTGTATATATCTGTATGTTGTGAGCACCCCTAGTGGTGACTGCAGGTAGCAGAATGTTATCATGTAACTCTATAGGAGCTGTTTATTTCTGTATGTTATGAGCACCCCTAGTGGTGGCTGCAGGCAGCAGAATGTTATCATGTTACTCTATGGGAGCTGTATATATCTGTATGTAGTGAGCTCCCCCTAGTGGTGACTCTATATATCTGTATGTAGTGAGCTCCCTCTAGTGGTGACTGCAGGCAGCAGAATGTTATCATGTAACTCTATGGGAGCTGTATATATCTGTATGTACTGAGCTCCTCCTAGTGGTGGCCGCAGGCAGCAGAATGTTATCATGTAACTCTGAGGGAGCTGTATATATCTGTATGTTGTGAGCACCCCTAGTGGTGTCTGCAGGCAGCAGAATGTTATCATGTAACTCTATGGGAGCTGTATATATCTGTATGTTGTGAGCACCCCTAGTGGTGACTGCAGGCAGTAGAATGTTATCATGTAACTCTATGGGAGCTGTATATATCAGTATGTAGTGAGCTCCCCCTAGTGGTGGCTGCAGGCAGCAGAATGTTATCATGTATCTCTATGGGAGCTGTATATATCTGTATGTAGTGAGCACCCCTAGTGGTGACTGCAGGTAGCAGAATGTTATCATGTAACTCTATGGGAGCTGTATATATCTGTATGTTGTGAGCACCCCTAGTGGTGACTGCAGGTAGCAGAATGTTATCATGTAACTCTATAGGAGCTGTATATATCTGTATGTTGTGAGCAACCCTAGTGGTGGCTGCAGGCAGCAGAATGTTATCATGTTACTCTATGGGAGCTGTATATATCTGTATGTAGTGAGCTCCCCCTAGTGGTGACTCTATATATCTGTATGTAGTGAGCTCCCTCTAGTGGTGACTGCAGGCAGCAGAATGTTATCATGTAACTCTATGGGAGCTGTATATATCTGTATGTACTGAGCTCCTCCTAGTGGTGGCCGCAGGCAGCAGAATGTTATCATGTAACTCTAGGGGAGCTGTATATATCTGTATGTTGTGAGCACCCCTAGTGGTGTCTGCAGGCAGCAGAATGTTATCATGTAACTCTATGGGAGCTGTATATATCTGTATGTTGTGAGCACCCCTAGTGGTGACTGCAGGCAGTAGAATGTTATCATTTAACTCTATGAGAGCTCTATATATTTGTAGGTAGTGAGCTCCCTCTAGTGGTTGCTGCAGACATCAGATTGTTATCATGTAACACTATGGGACCTGTATATATCTGTATATAGTGAGCTCCCCCTAGTGGTGACTGCAAGCAGCAGAATGTTATCATTTAACTCTATGAGAGCTCTATATATCTGTATGTAGAGTGCTCCCTCTAGTGGTGGATGCAGGCAGCAGAATTTTATAATGATAGTCTATGGGAGCTGTATATATTTGTATGTAGGGAGCTCCCCCTAGTGGTGACTGCAGGCAGCAGAATGTTATAATGATAGTCTATGGGAGCTGTATATATCTGTATATATGTAGTGAGCTCCCCCTAGTGGTGGCTGCAGGCAGAAGATTATTATCATGTAACACTATGGGAGATATATATATTTGTATGTAGTGAGCTCACCCTAGTGGTGACTACAGGCAGCAGAATATTATCATGTATCTCTAGGGGAGCTGTATATATCTGTATGTAGTGAGTTCCTCCTAGTGGTGGCTGCAGGCAGCAGAATGTTATCATGTAACTCTATGGGAGCTGTATATATCTGTATGTAGTGAGCTCCTCCTAGTGGTGGCTGCAGGCAGCAGAATGTTATCATGTAACTCTTTGGGAGCTGTATGTATCTGTATGTAGTGAGCTCCCCCTAGTGGTGACTGCAGGCAGAAGATTATTATCATGTAACTTTATGGGAGCTGTATATATCTGTATGTAGTGAACTCCTCCTATTGGTGGCTGCAGGTAGCAGAATGTTATCATGTAACTCTATGGGAGCTGTACATATCTGTATGTAGTGAGCTCCCCCTAGTGGTGACTGCAGGCAGCAGAATATTATCATGTAACTCTATGGGAGCTCTATATATCTATATGTAATGAGCTCCCCTTAGTGGTGACTGCAGGCAGCAGAATGTTATAATGATAGTCTATGGGAGCTGTATATATCTATATGTAGTGAGCTCCCCCTAGTGGTGACTGCAGGCAGCAGAATATTATCAAGTAACTCTATGGGAGCTGTATGTATCTGTATGTAGTGAGCTCCCCCTAGTGGTGGCTGCAGGCAGCAGAATGTTATCATGTAACTCTATGGGAGCTGTATATATCTGTCTGTAGTGATCTCCCCCTAGTGGTGGCTACAGGCAGCAGAATGTTATCATGTAACTCTATATGAGCTGTATATATCTGTATGTTGTGAGCACCCCTAGTGGTGACTGCAGGTAGCAGAATGTTATCATGTAACTCTATGGGAGCTGTATATATCTGTATGTAGTGAGCTCCCTCTAGTGGTGGCTGCAGGCAGCAGAATGTTATCATGTAACTCTATGGGAGCTGTATATATCTGTATGTAGTGAGGTCCCCCTAGTGGTGACTGCAGGCAGCAGAATATTATCATGTAACTCTATGGGAGCTGTATATATCTGTATGTAGTGAGCTCCCCCTAGTGGTGACTGCAGGCAGCAGAATGTTATCATGTAACTCTATGGGAGCTGTATATATCAGTATGTAGTGAGCTCCCCCTAGTGGTGGCTGCAGGCAGCAGAATGTTATCATGTATCTCTATGGGAGCTGTATTTATCTGTATGTAGTGAGCACCCCTAGTGGTGACTGCAGGTAGCAGAATGTTATCATGTAACTCTATGGGAGCTGTATATATCTATATGTTGTGAGCACCCCTAGTGGTGGCTGCAGGCAGCAGAATGTTATCATGTAACTCTATGGGAGCTGTATATATCTGTATGTTGTGAGCTCCCTCTAGTGGTGGCTGCAGGCAGCAGAATGTTATCATGTAACTCTATGGGAGGTATATATATATCTGCATGTAGTGAGCTCCCCCTAGTGGTGACTGCAGGCAGCAGAATGTTATCATGTAACTCTATGGGAGCTGTATATACCTGTATGTAGTGAGCTCCCCCTAGTGGTGACTGCAGGTAGCAGAATGTTATCATGTAACTCTATGGGAGCTATATATATCTGTTTGTAGTGAGCTCCCTCTAGTGGTGACTGCAGGCAGCAGAATGTTATCATGTAACTCTAAGGGGGCTGTATATATCTGTATGTAGTGAGCTCCCCCTAGTGGTGACTGCAGGCTGCAGAATATTATCATGTAACTCTATGGGAGCTGTATGTATCTGTCTGTAGTGAGCTCCCCCTAGTGGTGGCTGCAGGCAGCAGAATGTTATCATGTAACTCTATGGGAGCTGTATATATCTGTATGTAGTGATCTCCCCCTAGTGGTGGCTACAGGCAGCAGAATGTTATCATGTAACTCTATGGGAGCTGTATATATCTGTATGTTGTGAGCACCCCTAGTGGTGACTGCAGGTAGCAGAATGTTATCATGTAACTCTATGGGAGCTGTATATATCTGTATGTAGTGAGCTCCCCCTAGTGGTGGCTGCAGGCAGCAGAATGTTATCATGTATCTCTATGGGAGCTGTATATATCTGTATGTAGTGAGCACCCCTAGTGGTGACTGCAGGTAGCAGAATGTTATCATGTAACTCTATGGGAGCTGTATATATCTGTATGTTGTGAGCACCCCTAGTGGTGGCTGCAGGCAGCAGAATGTTATCATGAAACTCTATGGGAGCTGTATATATCTGTATGTAGTGAGCTCCCTCTAGTGGTGGCTGCAGGCAGCAGAATGTTATCATGTAACTCTATGGGAGGTATATATATATCTGCATGTAGTGAGCTCCCCCTAGTGGTGACTGCAGGCAGCAGAATGTTATCATGTAACTCTATGGGAGCTATATATATCTGTATGTAGTGAGCTCCCTCTAGTGGTGACTGCAGGCAGCAGAATGTTATCATGTAACTCTATGGGAGCTGTATATACCTGTATGTAGTTAGCTCCCCCTAGTGGTGACTGCAGGTAGCAGAATGTTATCATGTAACTCTATGGGAGCTATATATATCTGTATGTAGTGAGCTCCCTCTAGTGGTGACTGCAGGCAGCAGAATGTTATCATGTAACTCTAAGGGGGCTGTATATATCTGTATGTAGTGAGCTCCCCCTAGTGGTGACTGCAGGCTGCAGAATATTATCATGTAACTCTATGGGAGCTGTATGTATCTGTATGTAGTGAGCTCCCCCTAGTGGTGGCTGCAGGCAGCAGAATGTTATCATGTAACTCTATGGGAGCTGTATTTATCTGTATGTAGTGATCTCCCCCTAGTGGTGGCTACAGGCAGCAGAATGTTATCATGTAACTCTATGGGAGCTGTATATATCTGTATGTTGTGAGCACCCCTAGTGGTGACTGCAGGTAGCAGAATGTTATCATGTAACTCTATGGGAGCTGTATATATCTGTATGTAGTGAGCTCCCTCTAGTGGTGGCTGCAGGCAACAGAATGTTATCATGTAACTCTAAGGGGGCTGTATATATCTGTATGTAGTGAGCTCCCCCTAGTGGTGACTGCAGGCTGCAGAATATTATCATGTAACTCTATGGGAGCTGTATATATCTGTATGTAGTGAGCTCCCCATAGTGGTGACTGCAGGCAGCAGAATGTTATCATGTAACTCTATGGGAGCTGTATATATCAGTATGCAGTGAGCTCCCCCTAGTGGTGGCTGCAGGCAGCAGAATGTTATCATGTATCTCTATGGGAGCTGTATATATCTGTATGTAGTGAGCACCCCTAGTGGTGACTGCAGGTAGCAGAATGTTATCATGTAACTCTATGGGAGCTGTATATATCTGTATGTTGTGAGCACCCCTAGTGGTGACTGCAGGTAGCAGAATGTTATCATGTAACTCTATAGGAGCTGTTTATTTCTGTATGTTATGAGCACCCCTAGTGGTGGCTGCAGGCAGCAGAATGTTATCATGTTACTCTATGGGAGCTGTATATATCTGTATGTAGTGAGCTCCCCCTAGTGGTGACTCTATATATCTGTATGTAGTGAGCTCCCTCTAGTGGTGACTGCAGGCAGCAGAATGTTATCATGTAACTCTATGGGAGCTGTATATATCTGTATGTACTGAGCTCCTCCTAGTGGTGGCCGCAGGCAGCAGAATGTTATCATGTAACTCTGAGGGAGCTGTATATATCTGTATGTTGTGAGCACCCCTAGTGGTGTCTGCAGGCAGCAGAATGTTATCATGTAACTCTATGGGAGCTGTATATATCTGTATGTTGTGAGCACCCCTAGTGGTGACTGCAGGCAGTAGAATGTTATCATGTAACTCTATGGGAGCTGTATATATCAGTATGTAGTGAGCTCCCCCTAGTGGTGGCTGCAGGCAGCAGAATGTTATCATGTATCTCTATGGGAGCTGTATATATCTGTATGTAGTGAGCACCCCTAGTGGTGACTGCAGGTAGCAGAATGTTATCATGTAACTCTATGGGAGCTGTATATATCTGTATGTTGTGAGCACCCCTAGTGGTGACTGCAGGTAGCAGAATGTTATCATGTAACTCTATAGGAGCTGTATATATCTGTATGTTGTGAGCAACCCTAGTGGTGGCTGCAGGCAGCAGAATGTTATCATGTTACTCTATGGGAGCTGTATATATCTGTATGTAGTGAGCTCCCCCTAGTGGTGACTCTATATATCTGTATGTAGTGAGCTCCCTCTAGTGGTGACTGCAGGCAGCAGAATGTTATCATGTAACTCTATGGGAGCTGTATATATCTGTATGTACTGAGCTCCTCCTAGTGGTGGCCGCAGGCAGCAGAATGTTATCATGTAACTCTGAGGGAGCTGTATATATCTGTATGTTGTGAGCACCCCTAGTGGTGACTGCAGGCAGTAGAATGTTATCATGTAACTCTATGGGAGCTGTATATATCAGTATGTAGTGAGCTCCCCCTAGTGGTGGCTGCAGGCAGCAGAATGTTATCATGTATCTCTATGGGAGCTGTATATATCTGTATGTAGTGAGCACCCCTAGTGGTGACTGCAGGTAGCAGAATGTTATCATGTAACTCTATGGGAGCTGTATATATCTGTATGTTGTGAGCACCCCTAGTGGTGACTGCAGGTAGCAGAATGTTATCATGTAACTCTATAGGAGCTGTATATATCTGTATGTTGTGAGCAACCCTAGTGGTGGCTGCAGACAGCAGAATGTTATCATGTTACTCTATGGGAGCTGTATATATCTGTATGTAGTGAGCTCCCCCTAGTGGTGACTCTATATATCTGTATGTAGTGAGCTCCCTCTAGTGGTGACTGCAGGCAGCAGAATGTTATCATGTAACTCTATGGGAGCTGTATATATCTGTATGTACTGAGCTCCTCCTAGTGGTGGCCGCAGGCAGCAGAATGTTATCATGTAACTCTAGGGGAGCTGTATATATCTGTATGTTGTGAGCACCCCTAGTGGTGTCTGCAGGCAGCAGAATGTTATCATGTAACTCTATGGGAGCTGTATATATCTGTATGTTGTGAGCACCCCTAGTGGTGACTGCAGGCAGTAGAATGTTATCATTTAACTCTATGAGAGCTCTATATATTTGTAGGTAGTGAGCTCCCTCTAGTGGTTGCTGCAGACATCAGATTGTTATCATGTAACACTATGGGACCTGTATATATCTGTATATAGTGAGCTCCCCCTAGTGGTGACTGCAGGCAGCAGAATGTTATCATGTAACTCTATGGGAGCTGTATATATCAGTATGTAGTGAGCTCCCCCTAGTGGTGGCTGCAGGCAGCAGAATGTTATCATGTATCTCTATGGGAGCTGTATATATCTGTATGTAGTGAGCACCCCTAGTGGTGACTGCAGGTAGCAGAATGTTATCATGTAACTCTATGGGAGCTGTATATATCTGTATGTTGTGAGCACCCCTAGTGGTGGCTGCAGGCAGCAGAATGTTATCATGAAACTCTATGGGAGCTGTATATATCTGTATGTAGTGAGCTCCCTCTAGTGGTGGCTGCAGGCAGCAGAATGTTATCATGTAACTCTACGGGAGGTATATATATATCTGCATGTAGTGAGCTCCCCCTAGTGGTGACTGCAGGCAGCAGAATGTTATCATGTAACTCTATGGGAGCTGTATATACCTGTATGTAGTTAGCTCCCCCTAGTGGTGACTGCAGGTAGCAGAATGTTATCATGTAACTCTATGGGAGCTATATATATCTGTATGTAGTGAGCTCCCTCTAGTGGTGACTGCAGGCAGCAGAATGTTATCATGTAACTCTAAGGGGGCTGTATATATCTGTATGTAGTGAGCTCCCCCTAGTGGTGACTGCAGGCTGCAGAATATTATCATGTAACTCTATGGGAGCTGTATGTATCTGTATGTAGTGAGCTCCCCCTAGTGGTGGCTGCAGGCAGCAGAATGTTATCATGTAACTCTATGGGAGCTGTATTTATCTGTATGTAGTGATCTCCCCCTAGTGGTGGCTACAGGCAGCAGAATGTTATCATGTAACTCTATGGGAGCTGTATATATCTGTATGTTGTGAGCACCCCTAGTGGTGACTGCAGGTAGCAGAATGTTATCATGTAACTCTATGGGAGCTGTATATATCTGTATGTAGTGAGCTCCCTCTAGTGGTGGCTGCAGGCAACAGAATGTTATCATGTAACTCTATGGGAGCTGTATATATCTGTATGTAGTGAGGTCCCCCTAGTGGTGACTGCAGGCAGCAGTATTTTAATCATGTAACTCTATGGGAGCTGTATATATCTGTATGTAGTGAGCTCCCCATAGTGGTGACTGCAGGCAGCAGAATGTTATCATGTAACTCTATGGGAGCTGTATATATCAGTATGCAGTGAGCTCCCCCTAGTGGTGGCTGCAGGCAGCAGAATGTTATCATGTATCTCTATGGGAGCTGTATATATCTGTATGTAGTGAGCACCCCTAGTGGTCACTGCAGGTAGCAGAATGTTATCATGTAACTCTATGGGAGCTGTATATATCTGTATGTTGTGAGCACCCCTAGTGGTGACTGCAGGTAGCAGAATGTTATCATGTAACTCTATAGGAGCTGTTTATTTCTGTATGTTATGAGCACCCCTAGTGGTGGCTGCAGGCAGCAGAATGTTATCATGTTACTCTATGGGAGCTGTATATATCTGTATGTAGTGAGCTCCCCCTAGTGGTGACTCTATATATCTGTATGTAGTGAGCTCCCTCTAGTGGTGACTGCAGGCAGCAGAATGTTATCATGTAACTCTATGGGAGCTGTATATATCTGTATGTACTGAGCTCCTCCTAGTGGTGGCCGCAGGCAGCAGAATGTTATCATGTAACTCTGAGGGAGCTGTATATATCTGTATGTTGTGAGCACCCCTAGTGGTGTCTGCAGGCAGCAGAATGTTATCATGTAACTCTATGGGAGCTGTATATATCTGTATGTTGTGAGCACCCCTAGTGGTGACTGCAGGCAGTAGAATGTTATCATGTAACTCTATGGGAGCTGTATATATCAGTATGTAGTGAGCTCCCCCTAGTGGTGGCTGCAGGCAGCAGAATGTTATCATGTATCTCTATGGGAGCTGTATATATCTGTATGTAGTGAGCACCCCTAGTGGTGACTGCAGGTAGCAGAATGTTATCATGTAACTCTATGGGAGCTGTATATATCTGTATGTTGTGAGCACCCCTAGTGGTGACTGCAGGTAGCAGAATGTTATCATGTAACTCTATAGGAGCTGTATATATCTGTATGTTGTGAGCAACCCTAGTGGTGGCTGCAGGCAGCAGAATGTTATCATGTTACTCTATGGGAGCTGTATATATCTGTATGTAGTGAGCTCCCCCTAGTGGTGACTCTATATATCTGTATGTAGTGAGCTCCCTCTAGTGGTGACTGCAGGCAGCAGAATGTTATCATGTAACTCTATGGGAGCTGTATATATCTGTATGTACTGAGCTCCTCCTAGTGGTGGCCGCAGGCAGCAGAATGTTATCATGTAACTCTAGGGGAGCTGTATATATCTGTATGTTGTGAGCACCCCTAGTGGTGTCTGCAGGCAGCAGAATGTTATCATGTAACTCTATGGGAGCTGTATATATCTGTATGTTGTGAGCACCCCTAGTGGTGACTGCAGGCAGTAGAATGTTATCATTTAACTCTATGAGAGCTCTATATATTTGTAGGTAGTGAGCTCCCTCTAGTGGTTGCTGCAGACATCAGATTGTTATCATGTAACACTATGGGACCTGTATATATCTGTATATAGTGAGCTCCCCCTAGTGGTGACTGCAAGCAGCAGAATGTTATCATTTAACTCTATGAGAGCTCTATATATCTGTATGTAGAGTGCTCCCTCTAGTGGTGGATGCAGGCAGCAGAATTTTATAATGATAGTCTATGGGAGCTGTATATATTTGTATGTAGGGAGCTCCCCCTAGTGGTGACTGCAGGCAGCAGAATGTTATAATGATAGTCTATGGGAGCTGTATATATCTGTATGTTGTGAGCACCCCTAGTGGTGGCTGCAGGCAGCAGAATGTTATCATGAAACTCTATGGGAGCTGTATATATCTGTATGTAGTGAGCTCCCTCTAGTGGTGGCTGCAGGCAGCAGAATGTTATCATGTAACTCTACGGGAGGTATATATATATCTGCATGTAGTGAGCTCCCCCTAGTGGTGACTGCAGGCAGCAGAATGTTATCATGTAACTCTATGGGAGCTGTATATACCTGTATGTAGTTAGCTCCCCCTAGTGGTGACTGCAGGTAGCAGAATGTTATCATGTAACTCTATGGGAGCTATATATATCTGTATGTAGTGAGCTCCCTCTAGTGGTTGCTGCAGACATCAGATTGTTATCATGTAACACTATGGGACCTGTATATATCTGTATATAGTGAGCTCCCCCTAGTGGTGACTGCAGGCAGCAGAATGTTATCATGTAACTCTATGGGAGCTGTATATATCAGTATGTAGTGAGCTCCCCCTAGTGGTGGCTGCAGGCAGCAGAATGTTATCATGTATCTCTATGGGAGCTGTATATATCTGTATGTAGTGAGCACCCCTAGTGGTGACTGCAGGTAGCAGAATGTTATCATGTAACTCTATGGGAGCTGTATATATCTGTATGTTGTGAGCACCCCTAGTGGTGGCTGCAGGCAGCAGAATGTTATCATGAAACTCTATGGGAGCTGTATATATCTGTATGTAGTGAGCTCCCTCTAGTGGTGGCTGCAGGCAGCAGAATGTTATCATGTAACTCTACGGGAGGTATATATATATCTGCATGTAGTGAGCTCCCCCTAGTGGTGACTGCAGGCAGCAGAATGTTATCATGTAACTCTATGGGAGCTGTATATACCTGTATGTAGTTAGCTCCCCCTAGTGGTGACTGCAGGTAGCAGAATGTTATCATGTAACTCTATGGGAGCTATATATATCTGTATGTAGTGAGCTCCCTCTAGTGGTGACTGCAGGCAGCAGAATGTTATCATGTAACTCTAAGGGGGCTGTATATATCTGTATGTAGTGAGCTCCCCCTAGTGGTGACTGCAGGCTGCAGAATATTATCATGTAACTCTATGGGAGCTGTATGTATCTGTATGTAGTGAGCTCCCCCTAGTGGTGGCTGCAGGCAGCAGAATGTTATCATGTAACTCTATGGGAGCTGTATTTATCTGTATGTAGTGATCTCCCCCTAGTGGTGGCTACAGGCAGCAGAATGTTATCATGTAACTCTATGGGAGCTGTATATATCTGTATGTTGTGAGCACCCCTAGTGGTGACTGCAGGTAGCAGAATGTTATCATGTAACTCTATGGGAGCTGTATATATCTGTATGTAGTGAGCTCCCTCTAGTGGTGGCTGCAGGCAACAGAATGTTATCATGTAACTCTATGGGAGCTGTATATATCTGTATGTAGTGAGGTCCCCCTAGTGGTGACTGCAGGCAGCAGTATTTTAATCATGTAACTCTATGGGAGCTGTATATATCTGTATGTAGTGAGCTCCCCATAGTGGTGACTGCAGGCAGCAGAATGTTATCATGTAACTCTATGGGAGCTGTATATATCAGTATGCAGTGAGCTCCCCCTAGTGGTGGCTGCAGGCAGCAGAATGTTATCATGTATCTCTATGGGAGCTGTATATATCTGTATGTAGTGAGCACCCCTAGTGGTCACTGCAGGTAGCAGAATGTTATCATGTAACTCTATGGGAGCTGTATATATCTGTATGTTGTGAGCACCCCTAGTGGTGACTGCAGGTAGCAGAATGTTATCATGTAACTCTATAGGAGCTGTTTATTTCTGTATGTTATGAGCACCCCTAGTGGTGGCTGCAGGCAGCAGAATGTTATCATGTTACTCTATGGGAGCTGTATATATCTGTATGTAGTGAGCTCCCCCTAGTGGTGACTCTATATATCTGTATGTAGTGAGCTCCCTCTAGTGGTGACTGCAGGCAGCAGAATGTTATCATGTAACTCTATGGGAGCTGTATATATCTGTATGTACTGAGCTCCTCCTAGTGGTGGCCGCAGGCAGCAGAATGTTATCATGTAACTCTGAGGGAGCTGTATATATCTGTATGTTGTGAGCACCCCTAGTGGTGTCTGCAGGCAGCAGAATGTTATCATGTAACTCTATGGGAGCTGTATATATCTGTATGTTGTGAGCACCCCTAGTGGTGACTGCAGGCAGTAGAATGTTATCATGTAACTCTATGGGAGCTGTATATATCAGTATGTAGTGAGCTCCCCCTAGTGGTGGCTGCAGGCAGCAGAATGTTATCATGTATCTCTATGGGAGCTGTATATATCTGTATGTAGTGAGCACCCCTAGTGGTGACTGCAGGTAGCAGAATGTTATCATGTAACTCTATGGGAGCTGTATATATCTGTATGTTGTGAGCACCCCTAGTGGTGACTGCAGGTAGCAGAATGTTATCATGTAACTCTATAGGAGCTGTATATATCTGTATGTTGTGAGCAACCCTAGTGGTGGCTGCAGGCAGCAGAATGTTATCATGTTACTCTATGGGAGCTGTATATATCTGTATGTAGTGAGCTCCCCCTAGTGGTGACTCTATATATCTGTATGTAGTGAGCTCCCTCTAGTGGTGACTGCAGGCAGCAGAATGTTATCATGTAACTCTATGGGAGCTGTATATATCTGTATGTACTGAGCTCCTCCTAGTGGTGGCCGCAGGCAGCAGAATGTTATCATGTAACTCTAGGGGAGCTGTATATATCTGTATGTTGTGAGCACCCCTAGTGGTGTCTGCAGGCAGCAGAATGTTATCATGTAACTCTATGGGAGCTGTATATATCTGTATGTTGTGAGCACCCCTAGTGGTGACTGCAGGCAGTAGAATGTTATCATTTAACTCTATGAGAGCTCTATATATTTGTAGGTAGTGAGCTCCCTCTAGTGGTTGCTGCAGACATCAGATTGTTATCATGTAACACTATGGGACCTGTATATATCTGTATATAGTGAGCTCCCCCTAGTGGTGACTGCAAGCAGCAGAATGTTATCATTTAACTCTATGAGAGCTCTATATATCTGTATGTAGAGTGCTCCCTCTAGTGGTGGATGCAGGCAGCAGAATTTTATAATGATAGTCTATGGGAGCTGTATATATTTGTATGTAGGGAGCTCCCCCTAGTGGTGACTGCAGGCAGCAGAATGTTATAATGATAGTCTATGGGAGCTGTATATATCTGTATATATGTAGTGAGCTCCCCCTAGTGGTGGCTGCAGGCAGAAGATTATTATCATGTAACACTATGGGAGATATATATATTTGTATGTAGTGAGCTCACCCTAGTGGTGACTACAGGCAGCAGAATATTATCATGTATCTCTAGGGGAGCTGTATATATCTGTATGTAGTGAGTTCCTCCTAGTGGTGGCTGCAGGCAGCAGAATGTTATCATGTAACTCTATGGGAGCTGTATATATCTGTATGTAGTGAGCTCCTCCTAGTGGTGGCTGCAGGCAGCAGAATGTTATCATGTAACTCTTTGGGAGCTGTATGTATCTGTATGTAGTGAGCTCCCCCTAGTGGTGACTGCAGGCAGAAGATTATTATCATGTAACTTTATGGGAGCTGTATATATCTGTATGTAGTGAACTCCTCCTATTGGTGGCTGCAGGTAGCAGAATGTTATCATGTAACTCTATGGGAGCTGTACATATCTGTATGTAGTGAGCTCCCCCTAGTGGTGACTGCAGGCAGCAGAATATTATCATGTAACTCTATGGGAGCTCTATATATCTATATGTAATGAGCTCCCCTTAGTGGTGACTGCAGGCAGCAGAATGTTATAATGATAGTCTATGGGAGCTGTATATATCTATATGTAGTGAGCTCCCCCTAGTGGTGACTGCAGGCAGCAGAATATTATCAAGTAACTCTATGGGAGCTGTATGTATCTGTATGTAGTGAGCTCCCCCTAGTGGTGGCTGCAGGCAGCAGAATGTTATCATGTAACTCTATGGGAGCTGTATATATCTGTCTGTAGTGATCTCCCCCTAGTGGTGGCTACAGGCAGCAGAATGTTATCATGTAACTCTATATGAGCTGTATATATCTGTATGTTGTGAGCACCCCTAGTGGTGACTGCAGGTAGCAGAATGTTATCATGTAACTCTATGGGAGCTGTATATATCTGTATGTAGTGAGCTCCCTCTAGTGGTGGCTGCAGGCAGCAGAATGTTATCATGTAACTCTATGGGAGCTGTATATATCTGTATGTAGTGAGGTCCCCCTAGTGGTGACTGCAGGCAGCAGAATATTATCATGTAACTCTATGGGAGCTGTATATATCTGTATGTAGTGAGCTCCCCCTAGTGGTGACTGCAGGCAGCAGAATGTTATCATGTAACTCTATGGGAGCTGTATATATCAGTATGTAGTGAGCTCCCCCTAGTGGTGGCTGCAGGCAGCAGAATGTTATCATGTATCTCTATGGGAGCTGTATTTATCTGTATGTAGTGAGCACCCCTAGTGGTGACTGCAGGTAGCAGAATGTTATCATGTAACTCTATGGGAGCTGTATATATCTATATGTTGTGAGCACCCCTAGTGGTGGCTGCAGGCAGCAGAATGTTATCATGTAACTCTATGGGAGCTGTATATATCTGTATGTTGTGAGCTCCCTCTAGTGGTGGCTGCAGGCAGCAGAATGTTATCATGTAACTCTATGGGAGGTATATATATATCTGCATGTAGTGAGCTCCCCCTAGTGGTGACTGCAGGCAGCAGAATGTTATCATGTAACTCTATGGGAGCTGTATATACCTGTATGTAGTGAGCTCCCCCTAGTGGTGACTGCAGGTAGCAGAATGTTATCATGTAACTCTATGGGAGCTATATATATCTGTTTGTAGTGAGCTCCCTCTAGTGGTGACTGCAGGCAGCAGAATGTTATCATGTAACTCTAAGGGGGCTGTATATATCTGTATGTAGTGAGCTCCCCCTAGTGGTGACTGCAGGCTGCAGAATATTATCATGTAACTCTATGGGAGCTGTATGTATCTGTCTGTAGTGAGCTCCCCCTAGTGGTGGCTGCAGGCAGCAGAATGTTATCATGTAACTCTATGGGAGCTGTATATATCTGTATGTAGTGATCTCCCCCTAGTGGTGGCTACAGGCAGCAGAATGTTATCATGTAACTCTATGGGAGCTGTATATATCTGTATGTTGTGAGCACCCCTAGTGGTGACTGCAGGTAGCAGAATGTTATCATGTAACTCTATGGGAGCTGTATATATCTGTATGTAGTGAGCTCCCTCTAGTGGTGGCTGCAGGCAGCAGAATGTTATCATGTAACTCTATGGGAGCTGTATATATCTGTATGTAGTGAGCTCCCCCTAGTGGTGACTGCAGGCAGCAGAATGTTATCATGTAACTCTATGGGAGCTGTATATATCAGTATGTAGTGAGCTCCCCCTAGTGGTGGCTGCAGGAAGCAGAATGTTATCATGTATCTCTATGGGAGCTGTATATATCTGTATGTAGTGAGCACCCCTAGTGGTGACTGCAGGTAGCAGAATGTTATCATGTAACTCTATGGGAGCTGTATATATCTGTATGTTGTGAGCACCCCTAGTGGTGACTGCAGGTAGCAGAATGTTATCATGTAACTCTATGGGAGCTGTATATATCTGTATGTAGTGAGCTCCTCCTAGTGGTGGCTGCAGGCAGCATAATGTTATCATGTAACTCTATGGGAGCTGTATATATCTGTATGTAGTGAGCTCCTCCTAGTGGTGGCTGCAGGCAGCAGAATGTTATCATGTAACTCTATGGGAGCTGTATATATCTGTATGTAGTGAGCTCCTCCTAGTGGTGGCTGCAGGCAGCAGAATGTTATCATGTAACTCTTTGGGAGCTGTATGTATCTGTATGTAGTGAGCTCCCCCTAGTGGTGACTGCAGGCAGCAGAATATTATCATGTAACTCTATGGGAGCTCTATATATCTATATGTAATGAGCTCCCTTTAGTAGTGACTGCAGGCAGCAGAATGTTATAATGATAGTCTATGGGAGCTGTATATATCTATATGTAGTGAGCTCCCCCTAGTGGTGACTGCAGGCAGCAGAATATTATCATGTAACTCTATGGGAGCTGTATGTATCTGTATGTAGTGAGCTCCCCCTAGTGGTGGCTGCAGGCAGCAGATTGTTATCATGTAACTCTATGGGAGCTGTATATATCTGTCTGTAGTGATCTCCCCCTAGTGGTGGCTACAGGCAGCAGAATGTTATCATGTAACTCTATATGAGCTGTATATATCTGTATGTTGTGAGCACCCCTAGTGGTGACTGCAGGTAGCAGAATGTTATCATGTAACTCTATGGGAGCTGTATATATCTGTATGTAGTGAGCTCCCTCTAGTGGTGGCTGCAGGCAGCAGAATGTTATCATGTAACTCTATGGGAGCTGTATATATCTGTATGTAGTGAGGTCCCCCTAGTGGTGACTGCAGGCAGCAGAATATTATCATGTAACTCTATGGGAGCTGTATATATCTGTATGTAGTGAGCTCTCCCTAGTGGTGACTGCAGGCAGCAGAATGTTATCATGTAACTCTATGGGAGCTGTATATATCAGTATGTAGTGAGCTCCCCCTAGTGGTGGCTGCAGGCAGCAGAATGTTATAATGTATCTCTATGGGAGCTGTATTTATCTGTATGTAGTGAGCACCCCTCGTGGTGACTGCAGGTAGCAGAATGTTATCATGTAACTCTATGGGAGCTGTATATATCTGTATGTTGTGAGCTCCCTCTAGTGGTGGCTGCAGGCAGCAGAATGTTATCATGTAACTCTATGGGAGGTATATATATATCTGCATGTAGTGACCTCCCCCTAGTGGTGACTGCAGGCAGCAGAATGTTATCATGTAACTCTATGGGAGCTGTATATACCTGTATGTAGTGAGCTCCCCCTAGTGGTGACTGCAGGTAGCAGAATGTTATCATGTAACTCTATGGGAGCTATATATATCTGTTTGTAGTGAGCTCCCTCTAGTGGTGACTGCAGGCAGCAGAATGTTATCATGTAACTCTAAGGGGGCTGTATATATCTGTATGTAGTGAGCTCCCCCTAGTGGTGACTGCAGGCTGCAGAATATTATCATGTAACTCTATGGGAGCTGTATGTATCTGTCTGTAGTGAGCTCCCCCTAGTGGTGGCTGCAGGCAGCAGAATGTTATCATGTAACTCTATGGGAGCTGTATATATCTGTATGTAGTGATCTCCCCCTAGTGGTGGCTACAGGCAGCAAAATGTTATCATGTAACTCTATGGGAGCTGTATATATCTGTATGTTGTGAGCACCCCTAGTGGTGACTGCAGGTAGCAGAATGTTATCATGTAACTCTATGGGAGCTGTATATATCTGTATGTAGTGAGCTCCCTCTAGTGGTGGCTGCAGGCAGCAGAATGTTATCATGCAACTCTATGGGAGCTGTATATATCTGTATGTAGTGAGCTCCCCCTAGTGGTGACTGCAGGCAGCAGAATGTTATCATGTAACTCTATGGGAGCTGTATATATCAGTATGTTGTGAGCTCCCCCTAGTGGTGGCTGCAGGAAGCAGAATGTTATCATGTATCTCCATGGGAGCTGTATATATCTGTATGTAGTGAGCACCCCTAGTGGTGACTGCAGGTAGCAGAATGTTATCATGTAACTCTATGGGAGCTGTATATATCTGTATGTTGTGAGCACCCCTAGTGGTGACTGCAGGTAGCAGAATGTTATCATGTAACTCTATGGGAGCTGTATATATCTGTATGTAGTGAGCTCCTCCTAGTGGTGGCTGCAGGCAGCAGAATGTTATCATGTAACTCTATGGGAGCTGTATATATCTGTATGTAGTGAGCTCCTCCTAGTGGTGGCTGCAGGCAGCAGAATGTTATCATGTAACTCTTTGGGAGCTGTATGTATCTGTATGTAGTGAGCTCCCCCTAGTGGTGACTGCAGGCAGAAGATTATTATCATGTAACTTTATGGGAGCTGTATATATCTGTATGTAGTGAACTCCTCCTATTGCTGGCTGCAGGTAGCAGAATGTTATCATGTAACTCTATGGGAGCTGTACATATCTGTATGTAGTGAGCTCCCCCTAGTGGTGACTGCAGGCAGCAGAATATTATCATGTAACTATGGGAGCTGTATATATCTATATGTAATGAGCTCCCCTTAGTTGTGACTGCAGGCAGCAGAATGTTATAATGATAGTCTATGGGAGCTGTATATATCTATATGTAGTGAGCTCCCCCTAGTGGTGACTGCAGGCAGCAGAATATTATCATGTAACTCTATGGGAGCTGTATATATCTGTATGTAGTGAGCTTCTCCTAGTGGTGGCTGCAGGCAGCAGAATGTTATCATGTAACTCTTTGGGAGCTGTATATCTCTGTATGTAGTGAGCTCCCCCTAGTGGTGACTGCAGGCAGAAGATTATTATCATGTAACTCTATGGGAGCTGTATATATCTGTATGTAGTGAACTCCTCCTATTTGTGGCTGCAGGTAGCAGAATGTTATCATGTAACTCTATGCGAGCTGTACATATCTGTATGTAGTGAGCTCCCCCTAGTGGTGACTGCAGGCAGCAGAATATTATCATGTAACTATGGGAGCTTTATATATCTATATGTAGTGAGCTCCCCATAGTGGTGACTGCAGGCAGCAGAATGTTATAATCATAGTCTATGGGAGCTGTATATATCTATATGTAGTGAGCTCCCCCTAGTGGTGACTGCAGGCAGCAGAATGTTATAATGATAGTCTATGGGAGCTGTATATATTTGTATGTAGGGAGCTCCCCCTAGTGGTGACTGCAGGCAGCAGAATGTTATCATGATAGTCTATGGGAGCTGTATATATCTGTATGTAGTGATCACCCCCTAGTGGTGGCTGCAGTATAAATCTTATGACTATGTGACAAGATGAAGATGAAACCGGTCCAACCAGATGAGATTAGAACTGCTGTTTGTTTCACAGAAAATTGTCTCGTTTGGAAATAATTGTAAAAAAAACCAAAAACAAATCCTAAGGTGTAAGAAGCGTTAAGTGAAGACAAAAGTTTACAGCCTCTGGATGTAAATAAGACTGTCTTCATTTACTAACAGCAAGCAGAGATACTGAAAATGGTGAGTTGTAGAACTGTCCATAATACAACGATTAAAGGAACACTAAACCTACAAATGAGGAGTCAGCGCTCACACTATCAGCTTGCAGGATCTTCTATGGGATCTGACAGAGTCTTGTAGAAATCCTGCAGGCAACACAGGGGTTAATTTCCTGCTGATCTCTTCTATTTTCAGTTAATGACTTTATAAGAGGTGGTGCTTAGTGAAGGGTGGAGCCTAACGATCTGTATGCTTTTCTGCAGACAGGGCAGAGGGGGAGGAGGAGTCTCCTCTAGAATAGAGTGTGGGTGGGGGAGGAGTCTCCTCTAGGAGAGGGTGTGTGGTTGGGGAGGAGTCTCTTTTAGGAGAGAGGGTGGTTGGGGAGGAGTCTCTTTTAGGAGATAGGGTGGTTAGGGGAGGAGTCTCTTTTAGGAGAGAGGGTGGTAGGGGAGGAGTCTCTAGGAGAGAGTGTGTGGTTGGGGAGGAGTCTCTTTTAGGAGAGAGTGTGGTTGGGAGGAGTCTCTTTTAGGAGATAGGGTGGTTGGGGTAGGAGTCTCTTTTAGGAGAGAGGGTGGTTGGGGGAGGAGTCTTTTAGGATAGAGTGTCATTGGTGAAGAGTCTCTTTTAGGAGAGTGGGTGGTTGGGGGAGGATTCTCTTTTAGGAGAGAGGGTGGTTGGGGGAGGAGTCTTTTAGGATAGAGTGTCATTGGTGAAGAGTCTCTTTTAGGAGAGTGGGTGGTTGGGGGAGGAGTCTCTTTTAGGAGAGAGGGTGGTTGGGGGAGGAGTCTTTTAGGATAGAGTGTGGTTGGGAGGAGTCTCTTTTAGGAGATAGGGTGGTTGGGGGAGGAGTCTTTTAGGACAGAGGGTGGTTGGGGGAGGAGTCTTTTAGGATAGAGTGTCATTGGTGAAGAGTCTCTTTTAGGAGAGTGGGTGGTTGGGGGAGGAGTCTCTTTTAGGAGAGTGGGTGGTTGGGGGAGGAGTCTCCTCTAGGAGAGAGTGTGTGGTTGGGGAGGAGTCTCTTTTAGGAGAGAGGGTGGTTGGGGAGGAGCCTCTTTTAGGAGAGTGGGTGGTTGGGGAGGAGTCTCTTTTAGGAGAGAGGGTGGTTGGGGAGGAGTCTCTTTTAGGAGAGTGGGCGGTTGGGGGAGGAGTCTCTTTTAGGAGAGTGGGCGGTTGGGGGAGGAGTCTCTTTTAGGAGAGTGGGTGGTTGGGGGAGGAGTCTCCTCTAGGAGAGAGTGTGTGGTTGGGGAGGAGTCTCTTTTAGGAGAGTGGGTGGTTGGGGGAGGAGTCTCTTTTAGGAGAGTGGGTGGTTGGGGGAGGAGTCTCCTCTAGGAGAGAGTGTGTGGTTGGGGAGGAGTCTCTTTTAGGAGAGAGGGTGGTTGGGGAGGAGTCTCTTTTAGGAGAGATGGTGGTTGGGGGAGGAGTCTCTTTTAGGAGAGTGGGTGGTTGGGGGAGGAGTCTCTTTTAGGAGAGTGGGTGGTTGGGGGAGGAGTCTCCTCTAGGAGAGAGTGTGTGGTTGGGGAGGAGTCTCTTTTAGGAGAGAGGGTGGTTGGGGAGGAGTCTCTTTTAGGAGAGTGGGTGGTTGGGGAGGAGTCTCTTTTAGGAGAGTGGGCGGTTGTGGGAGGAGTCTCTTTTAGGAGAGTGGGCGGTTGGGGGAGGAGTCTCTTTTAGGAGAGTGGGTGGTTGGGGGAGGAGTCTCCTCTAGGAGAGAGTGTGTGGTTGGGGAGGAGTCTCTTTTAGGAGAGTGGGTGGTTGGGGGAGGAGTCTCTTTTAGGAGAGTGGGTGGTTGGGGAGGAGTCTCCTCTAGGAGAGAGTGTGTGGTTGGGGAGGAGTCTCTTTTAGGAGAGATGGTGGTTGGGGAGGAGTCTCTTTTAAGAGAGTGGGTGGTTGGGGAGGAGTCTCTTTTAGTAGAGAGGGTGGTTGGGTAGGAGTCTCTTTTAGGAGAGTGGGTGGTTGGGGGAGGAGTCTCTTTTAGGAGAGTGGGCGGTTGGGGGAGGAGTCTCTTTTAGGAGAGTGGGTGGTTGGGGGAGGAGTCTCTTTTAGGAGAGTGGGTGGTTGGGGGAGGAGTCTCCTCTAGGAGAGAGTGTGTGGTTGGGGAGGAGTCTCTTTTAGGAGAGTGGGCGGTTGGGGGAGGAGTCTCTTTTAGGAGAGTGGGCGGTTGGGGGAGGAGTCTCTTTTAGGAGAGTGGGTGGTTGGGGGAGGAGTCTCCTCTAGGAGAGAGTGTGTGGTTGGGGAGGAGTCTCTTTTAGGAGAGTGGGTGGTTGGGGGAGGAGTCTCCTCTAGGAGAGAGTGTGTGGTTGGGGAGGAGTCTCTTTTAGGAGAGATGGTGGTTTGGGAGGAGTCTCTTTTAGGAGAGTGGGTGGTTGGGGAGGAGTCTCTTTTAGTAGAGAGGGTGGTTGGGGAGGAGTCTCTTTTAGGAGAGTGGGTGGTTGGGGAAGGGTCTCTTTTAGGAGAGTGGGCGGTTGGTTGAGGAGTCTCTTTTAGGAGAGTGGGTGGTTGGGGGAGGAGTCTCCTCTAGGAGAGAGTGTGTGGTTGGGGAGGAGTCTCTTTTAGGAGAGAGTGTGGTTGGGAGGAGTCTCTTTTAGGAGAGTGGGTGGTTGGGGGAGGAGTCTCTTTTAGGAGAGTGGGTAGTTGGGGGAGGAGTCTTTTCTAGGAGAGAGTGTGTGGTTGGGGAGGAGTCTCTTTTAGGAGAGAGGGTGGTTGGGGAGGAGTCTCTTTTAGGAGAGTGGGTGGTTGGGGAGGAGTCTCTTTTAGGAGAAATGGTGGTTGGGGAGGAGTCTCTTTTAGGAGAGTGGGTGGTTGGGGGAGGAGTCTATTTTAGGAGAGTGGGCGGTAGGGGGAGGAGTCTCTTTTAGGAGAGTGGGTGGTTGGGGGAGGAGTCTCATCTAGGAGAGAGTGTGTGGTTGGGGAGGAGTCTCTTTTAGGAGAGTGGGTGGTTGGGGGAGGAGTCTCTTTTAGGAGAGTGGGTGGTTGGGGGAGGAGTCTCCTCTAGGAGAGAGTGTGTGGTTGGGGAGGAGTCTCTTTTAGGAGAGAGGGTGGTTGGGGAGGAGTCTCTTTTAGGAGAGTGGGTGGTTGGGGAGGAGTCTCTTTTAGGAGAGAGGGTGGTTGGGGAGGAGTCTCTTTGAGGAGAGTGGGCGGTTGGGGGAGGAGTCTCTTTTAGGAGAGTGGGCGGTTGGGGGAGGAGTCTCCTCTAGGAGAGAGTGTGTGGTTGGGGAGGAGTCTCTTTTAGGAGAGTGGGTGGTTGGGGGAGGAGTCTCTTTTAGGAGAGTGGGTGGTTGGGGGAGGAGTCTCTTTTAGGAGAGTGGGTGGTTGGGGGAGGAGTCTCCTCTAGGAGAGAGTGTGTGGTTGGGGAGGAGTCTCTTTTAGGAGAGTGGGTGGTTGGGGGAGGAGTCTCTTTTAGGAGAGTGGGTGGTTGGGGGAGGAGTCTCTTTTAGGAGAGAGGGTGGTTGATAAGTGTCCTATCTCATGGTGTAAAGGAGAGGGGAGGGAGCATGTAGGAGCATGTCTGGTGTTCCGCCCATTTTTCACCATGTGCTCGTGATTGCTGTGGCTGCTCTCTGTGAACACTGATCTCTACCTGCCTGTCTGCTCTGCTGTAGCTGGTTGCTGGGAGCGTGGTTGTGGAGGACCAGCTCTGAACACTGATGCCGAACACTGGGTACACTGATTGTGCTGGATTAGTATGCACTGATGTGCTGGTATGCACTGATCATGCATGGATTGGTGTGGTCTGACTGTGCATGCATTGGTGTGGTCTGACTGTGCATGGATTGGTGTGGTCTGACTGTGCATGGATTGGTGTGGTCTGACTGTGCATGGATTGGTGTGGTCTGACTGTACATGGATTGCTGTGGTCTGACTGTGCATGGATTGGTGTGGTCTGACTGTACATGGATTGGTGTGGTCTGACTGTGCATGGATTGGTGTGGTCTGACTGTGCATGGATTGGTGTGGTCTGACTGTACATGGATTGCTGTGGTCTGACTGTGCATGGATTGGTGTGGTCTGACTGTGCATGGATTGGTGTGGTCTGACTGTGCATGGATTGGTGTGGCCTGACTGTGCATGGATTGGTATGGTCTGACTGTGCATGCATTGGTGTGGTCTGACTGTGCATTGATTGGTGTGGTCTGGCTGTGCATGGATTGGTGTGGCCTGACTGTGTGCAGTCTGTTCTGGAGGCCGGACAGTGTGCTCAGGATCCTGGAGGTGTATCCGATGGTCTGCACTACATGCTGTGTGTTTACCCCTTGCTGGAAGCTGAACGCTGCAGGAAACCTGAGGAGGAGTTGGAGGAAGGATTTCAGCAGATCTCAGCTGTGCTCACTCTGGAAAACTACAAAGCACAGACTGCAAGTATATACTTTAGTACAGCCTCAGGTTTGACTCTTATCTGCTATTACAGCGTGATAATACGAGCGCTATATGCAGTGGCGGATTATCATACCGTCTATTTCTCTGAAGAGAATTGGTATGATTAAGAAGCTCAGATATTCTTAAAGCATTGCCATCGTACCCTGCGACGTGAGCCTGGAAATGACCCTCACCCAGTGCCTGGAAATGACCCTCACCCAGTGCCTGGAAAATGACCCTCACCCAGTGCCTGGAAAATGACCCTCACCCAGTGCCTGGAAAATGACCCTCACCCAGTGCCTGGAAAATGACCCTCACCCAGTGCCTGGAAAATGACCCTCACCCTGTGCCTGGAAAATGACCCTCACCCAGTGCCTGGAAAATGACCCTCACCCAGTGCCTGGAAATGACCCTCACCCAGTGCCTGGAAAATGACCCTCACCCAGTGCCTGGAAAATGACCCTCACCCAGTGCCTGGAAAATGACCCTCACCCAGTGCCTGGAAAATGACCCTCACCCAGTGCCTGGAAAATGACCCTCACCCTGTGCCTGGAAAATGACCCTCACCCAGTGCCTGGAAAATGACCCTCACCCAGTGCCTGGAAAATGACCCTCACCCAGTGCCTGGAAAATGACCCTCACCCTGTGCCTGGAAAATGACCCTCACCCAGTGCCTGGAAAATGACCCTCACCCAGTGCCTGGAAAATGACCCTCACCCAGTGCCTGGAAAATGACCCTCACCCAGTGCCTGGAAAATGACCCTCACCCAGTGCCTGGAAAATGACCCTCACCCAGTGCCTGGAAAATGACCCTCACCCTGTGCCTGGAAAATGACCCTCACCCAGTGCCTGGAAAATGACCCTCACCCAGTGCCTGGAAAATGACCCTCATCCAGTGCCTGGAAAATGACCCTCACCCAGTGCCTGGAAAATGACCCTCACCCAGTGCCTGGAAATGACCCTCACCCAGTGCCTGGAAAATGACCCTCACCCAGTGCCTGGAATCTTTGGAAGGACCACAATGAAACTCCTCTAGTCCACTGCATACCGCCTGCTGCTCCAGTATATAAAGTCCCCTGGTTTTTTTTTTTGGACCCTCGAACCTGTAAGAGACTGAAGTCGGAATATGCCAATGGGAAGATCACACTGGAACTCTCTCATTTACAAGCTGCTTGAATTGCGGTTTTTGGAATCGGTGGTCTCTGATCAGACTCTATTTTATAACTTTATATTCATATTTTTGTCTTTGTTGTGTGTTGTGTGTCTGGAGAGAGTAAAGGGGGGAAGGAAGAATCAGGGAAAATGGCAGCTAAAAGTAGGAAATGTTTGAGCCCTAGTAAGGCGGGTAAGAATACAAGCGAGATGGCCGGATATGATGTCCCCCCGTCCCCCCCCCCCTGGTAGCAGGAAAACCAGAACAGCAAATAAGACAACTGGGGAGATTCTGAGCGAGCGAGCGCCCCCATCATGGACTGAGATCTTAGGCGCTATTAATAAAGTATCCTCTGAAGTAGGCCGCATTAGGCGGGATTCACACGACAGGGTTTCCCGGCCGACACTCGGACCCTGTCCTGTGAATGAGGCATTCGTATAGAAATCGCAATAATAAGAGAGGATCTGGGTAAAATGAAGGAAAGATATACTGAAGTGGAAAATAGTGAGTGCACTGAAGATGAAGGGGTTAGTGGAAGGAAATAGTACACTAAAAAATAAGATGGTTGACATAGAAGATCGCTCCAGAGGGAGTAACACCAGATTATTGGGAAGAAAGGGAAGGTGTTGAAACTTTTGTCCAAAATTGGATCAAAAACAAAATAGGAATTGAAAATCTGTCTCCTTTGTTAGAGAAAGCTCCTAGAGTTCCAGCAAGAGTGCCGATCCCCGGTTCTAGAGCTAGAATAGCCAAGGGTCTGAACTCCGGGATAGAGAGAATATATTGAGACAGTCAAGGGAGCTACAGAATCTATCCCATAACAACTCAAAAATAGCAAATCTATCCCATAACAACTCAAAAATAGCAAATCTATCCGGACTACTCCTAGGACACCCCATCAAAGAGACAAGCCAAGAAAAAGGTCCAGCCAAGAAAAAACTCCGAGGCCGGGACTAAATATTCTCTAATGTATCCAGCAAAATAGAGAACAGAATCTCAGGTTCATTCGTCACGGGAAGAGACATTAACAGGTTCCCGACCGCTGGCTGTGTTTATACGGTCAGGGTCTCTGAAGTCCGCTGTATAGACTAATTACGGCGGCACTTCAGAGACTGTGCACGTGCGATGCCCTGGCTGTTGCTAACAGCCATGGGCACTGGGCAGAATGTCAGGGGCCCATCTTTTGGCCCCTGAACATGTGATCGCTGTGACAACCAATCACAGCGATCACATGCATTTCTGTTACCAACAGCTCTGGGCACTGGGCAGAGTATCAGGGACCAATCTGATGGTCCCTGAACATGTGGCCGCTGTGAAAACCTATCACAGCGACCACATTTGTTTTATTTTGTCTTTTCTGGCAGTAAATCTCCTGCCTCTTTTCTTCTCCTCAAACATTGTGTCAGTGTGAGGAGAAGAAGAGACTCGGGAGAATCTGCCAGAAGAATACAGTGAAAAAAAGTGTTACACTATAAAACATTCCCTATCTATCTATCTATCCCATATCTATCTATCTATCTATCTATCTATCTATCTATCTATCTATCTATCTATCTATCTATCTATCTATCTATCTATCTATCTATCTATCTATCTATCTATCTATCTATCTATCTATCTATCTATCTATCTCATATCTATCTATCTCATATCTATCTATCTCATATCTATCTATCTATCTATCTATCTATCTATCTATCTATCTATCTATCTATCTATCTATCTATGATCTATCTATCTCTCATATCTATCTATCAATTCAATTCAAAGAAGCTTTATTGGCAGGACCAAATACATATTAGCATTGCCAAAGCAAGTAAGAAGTAAGGGAATGAGGGCTTGGGGATAGGGACACATCTAGGGTCGGGGTTATACAAGTCCATGGCATATCATGTCTCTCAGTTTATGGCATGCACTCTATCTATCTATCTATCTATCTCATATCTATCTATCTATCTATCCATCTCATATCTATCTATCTATCTATCTATCTATCTATCTATCTATCTATCTATCTATCTATCTATCTATCTATCTATCTATCTATCTATCTATCTATCTATCTATCTATCCCATATCTATCTATCTATCTATCTATCTATCTATCTATCTATCTATCTATCTATCTATCTATCTATCTATCTATCTATCTCATATCTATCTCATATCTATCTCATATCTATCTCATATCTATCTCATATCTATCTCATATCTATCTATCTATCTATCTATCTATCTATCTATCTATCTATCTATCTATCTATCTATCTATCTATCTATCTATCTATCTATCCCTAGGACATCTTAGCAGTACATTGACTCATTTCTCTACCCAAGACCTTCACACCCTGGTCCCATAATATCAGGAAGATGACATGTCCACCCTTATATGTGATGATCTGCAGAATATATCACTGCGTTCGTCAGCAGGCCGGGGGAGCAATGTACTGCAGATCTCTGGAGGACAGTTGTGGGATCTGTGACTACCTCTGTTTCTCATTTGTTTCATTCAGCCTTATACAGGATCACGAGACCAGTGATGGTCACACTATGACCTGTGCGGCTTGTGCTATGGTTGGTGGAGGTGACGTTATGGCTGGCGGAAATCGCAGTATAACTGTGCAGCTATGAGTAGTAGAGGTGATGAATGGTGGCGTTCGCACTATAAGCAATGGAGGTAAAGCTGTCACTGGAGGAGGTCGCACCATGACTGTGGAGGATGAGCTATGACTGGTGGAGCTCTTGCTATAACTAGTGGAGGAAAAGCTATGACTGGGGGGAGCTATGATCAGTAGAGGTCATACTATAACCAGCGGTGGTTGAGCTGTGATCAGTAGAGGTCATACTATAACCAGCGGTGGTTGAGCTGTGATCAGTAGAGGTCATACTATAACCAGCGGTGGTTGAGCTGTGATCAGTAGAGGTTACACTATAACCAGCGGTGGTTGAGCTGTGATCAGTAGAGGTCAGACTATGACCAGTGGTGGTTGAGCTATGATCAGTAAAGGTCATACTATGACCAGTGGTGGTTGAGCTGTGATCAGTAGAGGTCACACTATGACCAGCGGTGGTTGAGCTATGATCAGTAGAGGTCATACTATGACCAGTGGTGGTTGAGCTATGATCAGTAGAGGTCACACTATGACCAGCGGTGGTTGAGCTATGATCCGTAGAGGTTACACTATGACCAGCGGTGGTTGAGCTGTGATCAGTAGAGGTCACACTATGACCAGTGGTAATTTAGCTGTGATCAGTAGAGGTCACACTATGACCAGCGGTGGTTGAGCTATGATCCGTAGAGGTCACACTATGACCAGCGGTGGTTGAGCTATGATCCGTAGAGGTTACACTATGACCAGCGGTGGTTGAGCTATGATCAGTAGAGGTCACACTATGACCAGTGGTGGTTGAGCTATGATCAGTAGAGGTCACACTATGACCAGCGGTGGTTGAGCTATGATCCGTAGAGGTTACACTATGACCAGCGGTGGTTGAGCTATGATCAGTAGAGGTCACACTATGACCAGTGGTGGTTGAGCTATGATTAGTAGAGGTCACACTATGACCAGCGGTGGTTGAGCTATGATCAGTAGAGGTCACACTATGACCAGTGGTGGTTGAGCTATGATCAGTAGAGGTCACACTATGACCAGTGGTAATTGAGCTGTGATCAATAGAGGTCACACTATGACCAGTGGTGGTTGAGCTATAATCAGTAGAGGTCACACTATGACCAGTGGTGGTTGAGCTATGATCAGTAGAGGTCACACTATGACCAGTGGTGGTTGAGCTGTGATCAGTAGAGGTCACACAATAACCAGCGGTGGTTGAGCTGTGATCAGTAGAGGTCACACTATGACCAGCGGTGGTTGAGCTATGATCAGTAGAGGTCACACTATGACCAGCGGTGGTTGAGCTGTGATCGGTAGAGGCCACTCTATGACCAGTGGTGGTTGAGCTATGATCGGTAGAGGTCACACTATGACCAGTGGTGGTTGAGCTATGATCAGTAGAGGTCACACTATGACCAGTGGTGGTTGAGCTGTGATCAGTAGAGGTCACACTATGACCAGCGGTGGTTGAGCCGTGATCAGTAGAGGTCACACTATGACCAGCGGTGGTTGAGCTGTGATCAGTAGAGGTCACACTATGACCAGCGGTGGTTGAGCTGTGATCCGTAGAGGTCACACTATAACCAGCGGTGGTTGAGCTGTGATCAGTAGAGGTCACACTATGACCAGCGGTGGTTGAGCTATGATCAGTAGAGGTCACACTATGACCAGCGGTGGTTGAGCTATGATCAGTAGAGGTCACACGATGACCAGTGGTGGTTGAGCCATGATCAGTAGAGGTCACACTATGACCAGCGGTGGTTGAGCTGTGATTAGTAGAGGTCACACTATGACCAGTGGTGGTTGAGCTATGATCGGTAGAGGTCACACTATGACCAGTGGTGGTTGAGCTGTGACTATTACAGCTTGTCATATATTTAAACCGATGAAGAATACCTATTTATTTAAAGGTCATATAATCAATGTATATAAATTCGCATATGGGAACCCATACATAGCATGAACACCAAAAAAACTTCCCACAAATGCTACAATAAGACCAAATCAATCGTATCATAGAAAAATAAAAAAAATCTTTATTGAAGACAAACAATACAGTTGATCAAAACTATTTAAAAATGTCACCCATAAAAACAATCAGTACAAGAGATACAGTGTTAATCATCAGGCAGGGCAAACGATGGTGGTGCGATGCATACAGTAACAATGTATATAAACCATAGTCCATGCGGCTTACTATATGTATGCCAGCATTACACAACCTCCGACCATATTACACAACCTCCGACCATGGTAAAACCACAATATCAAAAATGGCAACAGTTATAAGTAAAGCATGAAACCTCATGACACACAATACTTAACCCACCATGAGCCATTCCACTGCCACAACACCGTCAGAACACCCCAACGCGCGTTTCGCACCTGGCCTTGACCCCCTGACGGTCTTATTGTAGCATTTCAGGGAAGTTTTTGTGTGTTTCAGCTTGTCATATAACTGGTGGACGCTCACTCTGCCGCACAGCTGTCGCTGACTGGTAAAATAAAGTCGCTCCCATCCTACGGCTCATTAGTGGCTTCGTTCCTTTGTAAATTTCTCTGAATGATTATTGATCCGGCGAGTAATCCACAGCTCGGCCTCGCAGTGCATTGCAAGAGTCACAGGACTCAACATCCTCGGTCAATTACAACTTTCAGAAGGGCAGATCAATAAAATGTAAATTGCTTATGGTAATCAGATGCTCAATCTCCAGCCATCAGCATAATCTATCTGCTGAGCTAACTAGAAACGTGTAAGGACGGGCGGCAAGTCCAGGGGGGCAGCGTCGCTGTGCCTTTCATTTCCCCCACAGCTACGTCACTGCAGGGTTTTACTTTGCCTTAATGGGAATTCTGTATGAATTAGCAATTATATTTTCTATTAAGCAATTTGAGTGTAATTGAATGAGCCGCGGTAATGTCGCCGGGACAAGCAGAAGCTTTCATTAGCGAGAACTCGGATATCAGTCGTTCAAATTAATTTATAGCGCTGAAAATAAAACCAATTAAAGGGAATTGTCAGTAATTATGAAGCACATTGTCTGACTGAAGACGCCAAATAACAGTTTATCTTGAGTCCGGTGTGGAAGCTCCGAACCCAATTACGGAGCAGATTTCGGAATCACTTTATATTTACAAGGGGGCAAATACTTTCAATAAATAAAGCTGTTAAGCCGGCTGTTCTATCCTGCGTCAGCCAGCAATGTCTTTTTCATTCTGGTTGTCAAGGCTCCATCCAGGAACATCTATATTGTGATGTCATAGCTGCGTCCAGGGACATGTACATTGTGATGTCATAGCTGCGTATGTATGAACTCTGCCCATGTATGAACTCTGCACATGTACACTGTGATGTCATAGCTGCGTATGTATGAACTCTGCCCATGTATGAACTCTGCACATGTACACTGTGATGTCATAGCTGCGTCCAGGAACATGTACATTGTGATGTCATAGCTGCGTATGTATGAACTCTGCCCATGTATGAACTCTGCACTTGTATGAACTCTGCACATGTACACTGTGATGTCATAGCTGCGTCCAGGGACATGTACACTATGATGTCATAGCTGCGTCCAGGGACATGTACATTGTGATGTCATAGCTGCGTCCAGGGACATGTACATTGTGATGTCATAGCTGCGTCCAGGGACATGTACATTGTGATGTCATAGCTGCGTCCAGGAACATGTACACTATGATGTCATAGCTGCGTCCAGGGACATGTACATTGTGATGTCATAGCTGCGTCCAGGGATATGTACACTGTGATGTCATAGCTGCGTCCAGGGATATGTACACTGTGATGTCATAGCTGCGTCCAGGGATATGTACACTGTGATGTCATAGCTGCGTCCAGGGACATGTACATTGTGATGTCATAGCTGCGTCCAGGTACATGTACTCTGCACTTATATGAACTCTACACTTGTATGAACTCTGCACATGTATGAACTCTGCCCATAAATAATTTCTGCACATGTATGAACTCTGCACTTGTATGAACTCTGCACTTGTATGAACTCTGCACTTGTATGATTTCTGAACATGCATGAACTCTGCCCATGTATGAACTCTGCACAGGTATGAACTCTGCACAGGTATGAACTCTGCCCTTGTATGAACTCTGCACATGTATGATTTCTGCACATGTATGAACTCTGCACATGTATGAACTCTGCACATGTATGATCTCTGCACATGTATGATCTCTGCACATGTATGATCTCTGCACATGTATGAACGCTGCACATGTATGATATCTGAACATGCATGAACTCTGCACATGTATGAACTCTGCACATGTATGAACTCTGCAAATGTATGAACGCTGCACATGTATGATATCTGCACATGTATGATGTCTGCACATGTATGAAGTCTGCACATGTATGAACTCTGCACATGTATGAACTCTGCACATGTATGAACTCTGCACATGTATGAACTCTGCAAATGTATGAACGCTGCACATGTATGATATCTGCACATGTATGAAGTCTGCACAGGTATGAACTCTGCACATGTATGAACTCTGCACATGTATGAACTCTGCAAATGTATGAACTCTGCAAATGTATGAACGCTGCACATGTATGATTTTTGCACTTGTATGAAATCTGCAGTAAGGCCTCATGCACACGACCGTAAAAACTCCCGTTATTACGGGTCGTAATTACGACCCCTAATAACGGGCTCATAGACTTTTATTGGCGACGGGTGCCTTCCCGTTTTCTCACGGGAAGGTGCCCGTGCCGTTGAAAAAGATAGAACATGTCCTATTTCAGGCCGTAATAACGGCACGGACAGTCCATAGAAGTCTATGGAGCTCTCGTAATGACGGGTGGCTACATGTGTGCACCCGTCATTACGGCAGCGTTGCTAAGCGACGTCAGTAAATAGTCACTGTCCAGGGAGCTGAAAGAGTTAACTGATCGGCAGTAACTCTTTCAGCACCCTGGACAGTGACTACCGATCAGTATAAACCTGTAAAAAATAAAAATAAAAGACGTTCATACTTACCGACAACTTCCTGCTTCCTCCAGTCCGGTCTCCCGCCCGTTGCCTTGGTGACGCGTCCCTCTCGACATCCAGCCCGACGTCCTGGATGACGTTTCAGGCCATGTGACCGCTGCAGCCAATCACAGGTCAATCACAGGCTGCAGCGGTCACATGGACTGCCGCGTCATCCAGGGATGTCGGGCTGGATGTGAAGAGAGGGACGCGTCACCAAGACAACGGCCGGGTAAGTATGAATTTCTTTAACTTTTATTACAGAAAAGGCTGTCCCTTCTCTCTATCCTGCACTGATAGAGAGAAGGGGCTGCCGATTAGTGCAGTGCTATTTTGCTGCCAAAAACGTGCTCGTAAATACGGGTGGAATACGTGTGACACCGGACCCATATTTACGAGCACGGGTTCGTAAATACTGGTGCAAAACGGGTGGAATACGTGTGACACCGGACCCGTATTTACGCCAGTATTTACGGGTGGGAAAAAATACGGTCGTGTGCATGAGGCCTTATATGAACTCTGCACATGTATGAACTCTGCACATGTATGAACTCTGCACTTGTATGAACTCTACACTTGTATGAACTCTACACTTGTATGAACTCTGCCCATAAATTCTGCACATGTATGAACTCTGCACTTGTATGAACTCTGCACTTGTATGATTTCTGAACATGCATGAACTCTGCCCATGTATGAACTCTGCACAGGTATGAACTCTGCACAGGTATGAACTCTGCACAGGTATGAACTCTGCACAGGTATGAACTCTGCACAGGTATGAACTCTGCACAGGTATGAACTCTGCACAGGTATGAACTCTGCACAGGTATGAACTCTGCACATGTATGAACTCTGCCCTGGTATGAACTCTGCCCTTGTATGAACTCTGCACATGTATGATCTCTGCACATGTATGATCTCTGCACATGTATGATCTCTGCACATGTATGATCTCTGCACATGTATGAACTCTGCACATGTATGATTTTTGCACTTGTATGAAATCTGCAGTTATATGAACTCTGCACATGTATGAACTCTGCACTTGTATGAACTCTGCACATGTATGAACTCTACACTTGTATGAACTCTGCACTTGTATGAATTCTGCACATGTATGAACTCTACACTTGTATGAACTCTGCACTTGTATGATTTTTGCGCATGTATGAACTCTGCACTTGCATGAACTCTGCCCATGTATGAACTCTGCACATGTATGAACTCTGCACATGTATGAACTCTGCACATGTATGATCTCTGCACATGTATGATCTCTGCACATGTATGATTTCTGCCCATGTATGATTTCTGAACTTGTATGATCTCTGCACATGTATGAAGTCTGCACATGTATGAACTCTGTTCACTTATCAAGTCTGCACATGTATGAAGTCTGCACATGTATGAAGTCTGCACATGTATAATCTCTGGCTCTGCACACGTATGCACTTGAACCACCCTGAACTTTTCACATATATGGACTCTGTACACCCTGAAATGTGCATATCCGAAACTCTTACTTCTCAGGTTCTGTTTTTGTCAGACTTTTAGCCATAACTATTTGTTTGCATGTTTTCAGGAAATGACGGGTGTGATATTGCATGACAGCGCCGGTGTGTGTACAGCGCTGGGCGGTATCCTGACAATGTGCCCGGTGTCTGTAATAGATTGTGTTAGTTTAGCAATGTACAGAAGAGTCAGGAAGGGGTTAAATTCTGTGCCGGGTCACTTTGTGTAACTTGTTTTGCTCCATTTATGGCCATGTACAGCTGAGCACGTGCACCGCGGGGCCCCCCTCCCCCATCACAGTTAGTATATAGGTTGGCGGTTATGTAGTGAGGGGGCAAAGAGCCCGGGATTTATTGTTTGTTTTTTAATTTTTTGACAATTTCTCTTTTTATAAATTTCTTTCTTATTAACATTTATTTTCTTCCCAAAAAAAGTTCCATAAAACAAAAACACGTAAATAACAAGAAGACATTTGTAGGATTTGGAGGGTGAAACGACGACTCCCCGACCTGCAGAACTTGAATCTTCCTTCTCTGAATCCACCAAACCGCAGGGAAGAAGTTCTAATATAATAACATCCTAGAGACGTAATAAACCTCCGGGTCCCGACACTGACGATGTTATAAGGTCCCTGCATGTAACGTTGCTCCTTATTTATGTCACGTATCCAATGCAGCAACGTGACGGGGGAAAACTCAGGAAAACCTACAGGCCACAATTGTCACAATCGTAGAAGCTAAAAAAACATGGCGCTCTTCCGGAAAGCTCTAGACCCAACGCTTTCAATGGAGATGTCAAAATATATTCAAAACGATCCCCGCCTTGTGTCCGGTAGACGTCCGGCCACCACTCACAGAGGGGGATGTACAGGGGCGTCACGCCAACACGCCGAACATCTGCCGCCACCTTGTTGGGTGGGTGGAACGTTCTGGAACGCTTCTCTCCTTCTATCCGGGGATGCACAGCAGGCGTTGCACAGACGGCACACGGGATCTGCGTTTGCTGTATTGGAAGCCTTTGGATTCAGGGGTCAGATATAGCGCCCCCCCCCCCCCCCCCTGCATGAGTTATGGCCAACGGTACGACATCTAAACCAGTCATGATAAGTAACGGTACCAGAAGGGATGTCCCTTATCCCCCTTCATTTTTATTTTGACCCTCGGACCACTGGCTGTAGCGACAGAGCCCGGATATAACAGGAAGGTTCTGTTCACACCATCAGTCTCTTCACAGACGACAATATTCTCGCCCTTATTGACCCTCTTAAATCATTACTTGCGACCTCTTCATTATTGAAGGTCTTCAGTTGGCTCATATTAGAAGGTTAATGAACTGAAGTCTCGAATACTAGATGGAAATATCCCGGAGAAACGACAACAATATATACAATATATACAGCCTGCCCTCCCGATCCCACGGCAAAGAATGAGATCCCAACATCGGAAATAATCGACTCATTCCACTAAATAACTGATTAACCACAACGTTCAGCCTCTTATTAGCGATATATTTACATCTTATATTATATCTACATCTTATATTATATCCACATCTTATATTATATCTACATCTTATATTATATCCACATCTTATATTATATCCACATCTTATATTATATCCACATCTTATATTATATTCACATCTTATATTATATCCACATCTTATATTATATCTACATCTTATATTATATCTACATCTTATATTATATCCACATCTTATATTATATCTACATCTTATATTATATCTACATCTTATATTATATCTACATCTTATATTATATCTACATCTTATATTATATCCACATCTTATATTATATCTACATCTTATATTATATCTACATCTTATATTATATCTACATCTTATATTATATCCACATCTTATATTATATCCACATCTTATATTATATCCACATCTTATATTATATCCACATCTTATATTATATCTACATCTTATATTATATCTACTTCTTATATTATATCTACATCTTATATTATATCCACATCTTATATTATATCCACATCTTATATTATATCCACATCTTATATTATATCTACATCTTATATTATATCTACATCTTATATTATATCCACATCTTATATTATATCCACATCTTATATTATATCCACATCTTATATTATATCTACATCTTATATTATATCTACATCTTATATTATATCCACATCTTATATTATATCCACATCTTATATTATATCCACATCTTATATTATATCCACATCTTATATTATATCCACATCTTATATTATATCTACATCTTATATTATATCCACATCTTATATTATATCTACATCTTATATTATATCTACATCTTATATTATATCTACATCTTATATTATATCTACATCTTATATTATATCCACATCTTATATTATATCCACATCTTATATTATATCCACATCTTATATTATATCCACATCTTATATTATATCCACATCTTATATTATATCCACATCTTATATTATATCCACATCTTATATTATATCTACATCTTATATTATATCTACATCTTATATTATATCCACATCTTATATTATATCCACATCTTATATTATATCCACATCTTATATTATATCCACATCTTATATTATATCTACATCTTATATTATATCCACATCTTATATTATATCCACATCTTATATTATATCCACATCTTATATTATATCCACATCTTATATTATATCCACATCTTATATTATATCCACATCTTATATTATATCTACATCTTATATTATATCCACATCTTATATTATATCTACATCTTATATTATATCTACATCTTATATTATATCCACATCTTATATTATATCCACATCTTATATTATATCCACATCTTATATTATATCTACATCTTATATTATATCTACATCTTATATTATATCTACATCTTATATTATATCTACATCTTATATTATATCCACATCTTATATTATATCTACATCTTATATTATATCTACATCTTATATTATATCTACATCTTATATTATATCCACATCTTATATTATATCTACATCTTATATTATATCCACATCTTATATTATATCTACATCTTATATTATATCTACATCTTATATTATATCTACATCTTATATTATATCCACTTCTTATATTATATCTACATCTTATATTATATCTACATCTTATATTATATCTACATCTTATATTATATCCACATCTTATATTATATCTACATCTTATATTATATCCACATCTTATATTATATCTACATCTTATATTATATCTACATCTTATATTATATCTACATCTTATATTATATCCACATCTTATATTATATCTACATCTTATATTATATCCACATCTTATATTATATCTACATCTTATATTATATCCACATCTTATATTATATCTACATCTTATATTATATCCACATCTTATATTATATCCACATCTTATATTATATCCACATCTTATATTATATCTACATCTTATATTATATCTACATCTTATATTATATCTACATCTTATATTATATTTACATCTTATATTATATCCACTTCTTATATTATATCTACATCTTATATTATATCCACTTCTTATATTATATCCACATCTTATATTATATCTACATCTTATATTATATCTACATCTTATATTATATTTACATCTTATATTATATCCACTTCTTATATTATATCCACATCTTATATTATATTTACATCTTATATTATATCCACATCTTATATTATATCCACTTCTTATATTATATCCACATCTTATATTATATCTACATCTTATATTATATCTACATCTTATATTATATCTACATCTTATATTATATCTACATCTTATATTATATCCACATCTTATATTATATCCACATCTTATATTATATCTACATCTTATATTATATCCACATCTTATATTATATCCACATCTTATATTATATCTACATCTTATATTATATCCACATCTTATATTATATCTACATCTTATATTATATCTACATCTTATATTATATCCACATCTTATATTATATCTACTTCTTATATTATATCTACATCTTATATTATATCTACATCTTATATTATATCCACATCTTATATTATATCTACATCTTATATTATATTATATCCACTTCTTATATTATATCTACATCTTATATTATATCCACATCTTATATTATATCTACATCTTATATTATATCTACATCTTATATTATATCCACATCTTATATTATATCTACATCTTATATTATATCTACATCTTATATTATATCCACATCTTATATTATATCTACATCTTATATTATATCTACATCTTATATTATATCTACATCTTATATTATATCTACATCTTATATTATATCTACATCTTATATTATATCTACATCTTATATTATATCTACATCTTATATTATATCTACATCTTATATTATATCTACATCTTATATCCACGTCTTATATTATATCTACATCTTATATTATATCCACTTCTTATATTATATCTACATCTTATATTATATCCACATCTTATATTATATCTACATCTTATATTATATCTACATCTTATATTATATCTACATCTTATATTATATCCACATCTTATATTATATCTACATCTTATATTATATCTACATCTTATATTATATCTACATCTTATATTATATCTACATCTTATATTATATCTACATCTTATATTATATCCACATCTTATATTATATCTACATCTTATATTATATCTACATCTTATATTATATCCACATCTTATATTATATCTACATCTTATATTATATCTACTTCTTATATTATATCTACATCTTATATTATATCTACATCTTATATCCACATCTTATATTATATCCACTTCTTATATTATATCTACATCTTATATTATATCTACATCTTATATTATATCCACTTCTTATATTATATCTACATCTTATATTATATCTACATCTTATATTATATCCACATCTTATATTATATCCACATCTTATATTATATCCACATCTTATATTATATCCACATCTTATATTATATCTACATCTTATATTATATCTACATCTTATATTATATCTACATCTTATATTATATCCACTTCTTATATTATATCTACATCTTATATTATATCTACATCTTATATCCACATCTTATATTATATCCACTTCTTATATTATATCTACATCTTATATTATATCTACATCTTATATTATATCCACATCTTATATTATATCTACATCTTATATTATATCCACATCTTATATTATATCCACATCTTATATTATATCCACATCTTATATTATATCTACATCTTATATTATATCCACATCTTATATTATATCCACATCTTATATTATATCTACATCTTATATTATATCTACATCTTATATTATATCTACATCTTATATCCACATCTTATATTATATCCACTTCTTATATTATATCTACATCTTATATTATATCTACATCTTATATTATATCCACATCTTATATTATATCCACATCTTATATTATATCCACATCTTATATTATATCTACATCTTATATTATATCCACTTCTTATATTATATCTACATCTTATATTATATCTACATCTTATATTATATCCACATCTTATATTATATCTACATCTTATATTATATCCACATCTTATATTATATCTACATCTTATATTATATCCACATCTTATATTATATCTACTTCTTATATTATATCTACATCTTATATTATATCCACATCTTATATTATATCTACATCTTATATTATATCTACATCTTATATTATATCTACATCTTATATCCACATCTTATATTATATCCACTTCTTATATTATATCTACATCTTATATTATATCTACATCTTATATTATATCCACATCTTATATTATATCCACATCTTATATTATATCCACATCTTATATTATATCCACATCTTATATTATATCTACATCTTATATTATATCTACATCTTATATTATATCTACATCTTATATTATATCTACATCTTATATTATATCTACATCTTATATTATATCCACATCTTATATTATATCTATCTACATCTTATATTATATCCACATCTTATATTATATCCACTTCTTATATTATATCTACATCTTATATTATATCCACTTCTTATATTATATCCACATCTTATATTCTATCTACATCTTATATTATATCTACATCTTATATTATATCCACATCTTATATTATATCTACATCTTATATTATATTATATCTACATCTTATATTATATCCACATCTTATATTATATCTACATCTTATATTATATCTACATCTTATATTATATCTACATCTTATATTATATCTACTTCTTATATTATATCCACATCTTATATTATATCCACATCTTATATTATATCTACATCTTATATTATATCCACATCTTATATTATATCTACATCTTATATTATATCCACATCTTATATTATATCTACATCTTATATTATATCCACATCTTATATTATATCTACATCTTATATTATATCTACTTCTTATATTATATCTACATCTTATATTATATCTACATCTTATATTATATCTACATCTTATATTATATCCACATCTTATATTATATCCACATCTTATATTATATCTACATCTTATATTATATCCACATCTTATATTATATCCACATCTTATATTATATCTACATCTTATATTATATCCACATCTTATATTATATCCACATCTTATATTATATCTACTTCTTATATTATATCTACATCTTATATTATATCCACATCTTATATTATATCTACATCTTATATTATATCTACATCTTATATTATATCTACATCTTATATTATATCCACTTCTTATATTATATCCACATCTTATATTATATCTACATCTTATATTATATCCACATCTTATATTATATCTACATCTTATATTATATCTACATCTTATATCCACATCTTATATTATATCCACTTCTTATATTATATCTACATCTTATATTATATCTACATCTTATATTATATCCACATCTTATATTATATCTACATCTTATATTATATCCACATCTTATATTATATCCACATCTTATATTATATCCACATCTTATATTATATCCACATCTTATATTATATCTACATCTTATATTATATCCACATCTTATATTATATCTACATCTTATATTATATCCACATCTTATATTATATCCACATCTTATATTATATCCACATCTTATATTATATCTACATCTTATATTATATCCACATCTTATATTATATCCACATCTTATATTATATCCACATCTTATATTATATCTACATCTTATATTATATCTACATCTTATATTATATCTACATCTTATATTATATCTACATCTTATATTATATCCACATCTTACATTATATCTACATCTTATATTATATCTACATCTTATATTATATCTACATCTTATATTATATCCACATCTTACATTATATCTACATCTTATATTATATCTACATCTTATATTATATCTACATCTTATATTATATCTACATCTTATATTATATCCACATCTTACATTATATCTACATCTTATATTATATCTACATCTTATATTATATCTACTTCTTATATTATATCCACATCTTATATTATATCCACATCTTATATTATATCTACATCTTATATTATATCTACATCTTATATTATATCCACATCTTACATTATATCTACATCTTATATTATATCTACATCTTATATTATATCCACATCTTATATTATATCCACATCTTACATTATATCTACATCTTATATTATATCTACATCTTATATTATATCCACATCTTATATTATATCTACATCTTATATTATATCTACATCTTATATTATATCCACATCTTATATTATATCCACATCTTACATTATATCTACATCTTATATTATATCTACATCTTATATTATATCCACATCTTATATTATATCTACATCTTATATTATATCTACATCTTATATTATATTCCACATCTTATATTATATCCACATCTTATATTATATCTACATCTTATATTATATCCACATCTTATATTATATCTACATCTTATATTATATCTACTTCTTATATTATATCCACATCTTATATTATATCTACATCTTATATTATATCTACATCTTATATTATATCTACATCTTATATTATATCCACATCTTATATTATATCCACATCTTATATTATATCTACATCTTATATTATATCTACATCTTATATTATATCTATCTACATCTTATATTATATCCACATCTTATATTATATCTACTTCTTATATTATATCTACATCTTATATTATATCTACATCTTATATTATATCCACATCTTATATTATATCCACATCTTATATTATATCTACATCTTATATTATATCCACATCTTATATTATATCTACATCTTATATTATATCCACATCTTATATTATATCTACATCTTATATTATATCTACATCTTATATTATATCCACATCTTATATTATATCCACATCTTATATTATATCTACTTCTTATATTATATCTACATCTTATATTATATCTACATCTTATATTATATCCACATCTTATATTATATCCACATCTTATATTATATCCACATCTTATATTATATCTACATCTTATATTATATCTACATCTTATATTATATCCACATCTTATATTATATCCACATCTTATATTATATCTACATCTTATATTATATCTACATCTTATATTATATCTACATCTTATATTATATCTACATCTTATATTATATCTACATCTTATATTATATCCACATCTTATATTATATCTACATCTTATATTATATCTACATCTTATATTATATCTATCTACATCTTATATTATATCCACATCTTATATTATATCTACATCTTATATTATATCTACATCTTATATTATATCTACATCTTATATTATATCCACATCTTATATTATATCCACATCTTATATTATATCTACATCTTATATTATATCTACATCTTATATTATATCTATCTACATCTTATATTATATCCACATCTTATATTATATCTACATCTTATATTATATCCACATCTTATATTATATCTACTTCTTATATTATATCTACATCTTATATTATATCTACATCTTATATTATATCCACATCTTATATTATATCCACATCTTATATTATATCTACATCTTATATTATATCCACATCTTATATTATATCTACATCTTATATTATATCTACATCTTATATTATATCTACATCTTATATTATATCTACATCTTATATTATATCTACATCTTATATTATATCTACATCTTATATTATATCCACATCTTATATTATATCTACATCTTATATTATATCTACATCTTATATTATATCTATCTACATCTTATATTATATCCACATCTTATATTATATCTACTTCTTATATTATATCTACATCTTATATTATATCTACATCTTATATTATATCCACATCTTACATTATATCTACATCTTATATTATATCTACATCTTATATTATATCCACATCTTATATTATATCTACATCTTATATTATATTATATCCACTTCTTATATTATATCTACATCTTATATTATATCCACATCTTATATTATATCTACATCTTATATTATATCTACATCTTATATTATATCCACATCTTATATTATATCCACATCTTATATTATATCCACATCTTATATTATATCCACATCTTATATTATATCCACATCTTATATTATATCTACATCTTATATTATATCCACTTCTTATATTATATCTACATCTTATATTATATCCACATCTTATATTATATCCACATCTTATATTATATCTACATCTTATATTATATCTACATCTTATATTATATCTACATCTTATATTATATCTACATCTTATATTATATCCACATTTTATATTATATCTACATCTTATATTATATCTACATCTTATATTATATCCACATCTTATATTATATCTACATCTTATATTATATCCACATCTTATATTATATCTACATCTTATATTATATCCACATCTTATATTATATCCACATCTTATATTATATCTACATCTTATATTATATCCACATCTTATATTATATCTACATCTTATATTATATCCACATCTTATATTATATCTACATCTTATATTATATCCACATCTTATATTATATCCACATCTTATATTATATCCACATCTTATATTATATCCACATCTTATATTATATCTACATCTTATATTATATCCACATCTTATATTATATCTACATCTTATATTATATCTACATCTTATATTATATCCACATCTTATATTATATCTACATCTTATATTATATCTACATCTTATATTATATCCACATCTTATATTATATCCACATCTTATATTATATCTACATCTTATATTATATCTACATCTTATATTATATCTACATCTTATATTATATCCACATCTTATATTATATCCACATCTTATATTATATCCACATCTTATATTATATCCACATCTTATATTATATCCACATCTTATATTATATCCACATCTTATATTATATCTACATCTTATATTATATCCACTTCTTATATTATATCTACATCTTATATTATATCTACATCTTATATTATATCTACTTCTTATATTATATCTACATCTTATATTATATCCACATCTTATATTATATCTACCTCTTATATTATATCCACATCTTATATTATATCTACATCTTATATTATATCTACATCTTATATTATATCCACATCTTATATTATATCTACATCTTATATTATATCCACATCTTATATTATATCTACATCTTATATTATATCTACATCTTATATTATATCCACATCTTATATTATATCTACATCTTATATTATATCTACATCTTATATTATATCTACATCTTATATTATATCTACATCTTATATTATATCCACATCTTATATTATATCTACATCTTATATTATATCCACATCTTATATTATATCTACATCTTATATTATATCCACATCTTATATTATATCTACATCTTATATTATATCCACATCTTATATTATATCTACATCTTATATTATATCTACATCTTATATTATATCTACATCTTGTATTATATCCACATCTTATATTATATCTACTTCTTATATTATATCTACATCTTATATTATATCCACATCTTATATTATATCTACATCTTATATTATATCCACATCTTATATTATATCTACATCTTATATTATATCCACATCTTATATCTACATCTTATATTATATCTACATCTTATATTATATCCACATCTTATATCTACATCTTATATTATATCCACATCTTATATTATATCTACATCTTATATTATATCTACATCTTATATTATATCTACATCTTGTATTATATCCACATCTTATATTATATCTACTTCTT